>NC_051047.1:10949904-11227404 GCF_904848185.1 Acanthopagrus latus
TGCACAGATGTGCTACTTTGGAGTGCATGCTGCATGCTGATATTGTCACTGTGCATGCTGAAGATAAAAAATTCATCATTTTGAAGCACGTGTGTGTGTCTGTGTGTGTGTGTCTGTGTGTGTGTGTGTCTCTGTTCCTATATCTGCTCCGGGAGCAGGTAAGAAAAATTGAAAGATAAGCGTACAGAGGCAAGAGCAAGGGAACAGCCACTGCATGCATATTGGCTGTATGTGCGCATGTACATGTCTGTACTCACCTATGAAGCCAGATGAGGGAGGATTGGGCTGGATATTCTCCTGAGTGTTGCCTTGAATCACATCCCAGAGGCGCCACACATAGCTGGGATGAAGGATATAGAAGGGCTGGTCAGGGTGGAGCTTGCGGTGCTCAACGTATGGGCCGAAGAGGTTGTAGTCAGGGCTGGCATACCACTGATGAAGAAAGACCGAAAGGGGGGCAAAATTCTCAGTTTAGACCACTGTCTGAACTTTCTGCTCATTCTCATTCATGTTATTCTTCTCCACTCTGGTCAATAAACATGTTGTACGAAGTTTCACATGTTAAAAAATTAATCAATATGGTAGTCATGTGGTGATTTTCAGAATACCACTTATTTCACCTCATTTGGCTACAGAGGCTGGAGCAACAGGGTGTGCGTGAGAGCGTTGGAGTCAATGTGCCTTTGGCCCTCACTCACTACCTTCTGTAGAAAGACCCTACGTGGCAAATATAGTGGTTTGAAACAGAGTGCCTTCAAGTCTAGGAGGGGATCTTTGGGATAATGTTTGACTGTGGAAATACGTTTTGAAGGACCTGTGTGTGTGTGTATATATATATATATATATATATATATATATATATATATATATATATATATATATATATAAGCAGGCCTACAGGCCTGTTTGGTGACACCTGGAGTTACTCAGTGTCCCTCCTGTATCCATTCTTCATACAGCATGTTTGTGGTCCATTTACAGTGTTGTCATCCTATGTGAGCGTGCACAGAGGAACTCTGATATGTCAGTCTATTGCGTACACAAGAAGTCTCATGCATGTTGTCCGTGCTGGCAAAGGGATCCCTATTCTGTGTCTCCTTCTGAGGTTTCTTCCATTTATTTCCCTCATCGAAATCAGAGGGTCTGAGGAAGTCATAAGCTAAACAGATTGTAAAATCCTTTGAGGCAAGTCCATGTTGTGTGGCATTGGGCAGTATGAATAAAACTGACTAGCTAAATGTAAATGAAGTTGTTGCACAACGATGTGTTTTGTAACATCAACAACATAATTGCTTGTAAACTCATGCTGTATGGAGGATTGAAACTGACAAAATCAGAAGAAATAAATGGCGCAATAAATAGATTACCATACCATTCGATCAATAAATAGAGATTTATTTCTCCTTTAATTGGCTTCTGTATTTTTATTATTATTTCCATTATTTGAGTTATCTATTTACTTTTACATTATATATTCCATTCCATTTATGTATTCAACTTTAAACTGTATCTATTTATTTAAGTATCTATTTCTGTAATTTTCTCCCAATGCATTTCTGCCCCCATTCATTTTCACTTAATTTAGTGCATTTAACAGCATATCTTATTGAGCTTTATATTTTGATTTTTTTTTTTTTTTTTAATATTTCTGAATTTGGCAATTTCAGTCCTTCATACTGGTGTGTTGGCCGAGTGTAAAAGTAAACAGTAAGGGGCTAGAGATGTAAACTGGAGAGAACAAGTAACAAAACCCTGTAGCAAAAACAATTTCCCCCCCCCGGGGGTTCAATAAAAGTATTCTGATTCTGACAAACACTGGCCTGCTATCCTATGATGTCAGCAGATAACCTGGTGAAATGACAGAGCTTGCTTTTTTTCATCGGGGTTACCAGAAAGAAAAAGAAAACTGCTGGTTTCTGAAGATGTCCTTGGACAGCATTCTATCACTTCTGAGTTGGAAAATGTTGCTTACAGCAAGTGCCATTGACTGAAAACAGATTACGGATATTAGCAAGACGCCATCATGGCCACTGAATGTGAACGCATCCAGAAGTTGAACTTTAATGAGTTCTCTCTAGAGACTACCATAAAAAGCCTGGCAGAACATCTTTCACTGCCATTTCATGCTGTGACGAGCTGTGTGGCCATAGCAGCGGCTCTGCGCCACATGTTGCTGCGCTGCAGGATTCAATTCATGTTTTCTTTCACAGCTGATGAGGCGATGTTTTATTTACCTTATTCACAAATGGTTTTCATTTGTAACACATCAACATAAATAATGGATGGACATGGTTGAACAAAGAGGAAGGAAAAATACATTTATATAATGTACCAAAATAACATAATATGAAAATAGCACAATTGCAGCATTACATGGTTCTGTGTGCTGGGAGAAGGTGTCTTTGGTGAATGGACTATTTTCTTTCATATAAGTTCCTTCATAAATTTGACCTTTTGTCCCTCAGCCTTTCAACAGAAGCACATGTATAGGTGATTGAGTGATTTTTATCTTTGCTCCCTCTGGCTTCTGGACAGATCTTTTTGAAAATTCATTTTAGATCTACTTCGTGGCAGGAGGCATGTTTAACATGTCCTCTGGGATGACAACCAGACTGTGGCAAATAAAAAATGAGCAGGTATTACAGAGCATGACCTCTCTGGCTTGTTTGCATTTCTTTTAACCAATCACAATCGTCTTGGGTGGCGCAAAGCACGGGAGGCAGCAATGTGTCACAAACAGGCCATCAGGGGAAGAGAAACCAATCACATTCACATCGAAGACACAGAGAAAAGTGGAAAGCAATTACAGACAAATTGAGCATGAAGCAGAGTCTGTATTATCAAGATATTCCACAAGTATCTCTTCACACACCTCATGATAAAATAAAGGTGTCTCCCGCCACACCGATGCTGAAGACACAACTCTGCCCTCAGCCTCGCCTCCTGGCCTCATAAGACACGAGAGGTCATGCTCATCCGACAACAGTTCAAGTGGAAAGACAAGCAACAGGCTCTGTGACATACACAGTGTAACCATAAATTATCTAATCTGGAAAAGACCAGTCGATAAACAATAGCACGTTTGTTGTTTCAGAGCTGGAAACCCTAGTAGGAGCAGCATCACTCAACAGAAGAACTTCAAAAGCAATGGACACTGTTCCAGGCATACCTACACCTGCTTAGGTGACATCACTGTTCCCAGATCAGGCATCATACAGTCCTCACCAAGAGCTAATGTGACTGGTTTACAGATAAGTCCTGCTTACACCAGAAGAGACAGAAGACCTCTTGGTAGCCTGTCGCTTGTTATCCAGAGACTAACCTGTGACAATGGGGCCTCAGGGTTTGGTCTGGCAGTAGAGGCAGCCTACCCTGTTTCCCTAGCTCAGGAAATAAGGCTGTTAAATGAATATCATTGATGATCTCATCATTTAAATGCTCTGCTGGGAAACTTGGGCCCTGGCATTCAAGTGGATGCCACTTTGACTCGCACGCCACACCCAAACACTGTTGCAGGCCAAGGCAAAGAGCTGAAGGCATCAACCTGCCATCCAAATTCCATCAGTCGGGTTTGATCTGTTCCCATGGATGCTCAATAGATTCTGATCTGAGAAACTGACTATTGTAGGGAAGAAATCCAGACAATAAGGACTGTGACAATTCCCCCAAAAAATGTATTTGAAGCACACACTTCTAAAAGAAGATACTGAGACAGTAAAATGTGCTACTTTGTATTATGGGGGAGGTTCTGATGTGCATCACCAGGAAGGGTTAGGTATGACACACGTCCCATGTCCCTTCATTACTGTGTGTACTGAATAGTAAAATGGATATAATACAGATCCTTTATACTGAAAACGCACATAATGTGATGAGCACAGAGGACTGAAACATCCTTGAAATGGAATGATGCGAATAATCAGCATCAATTACTGATGGAAATGAAGGTCAGTTATAATAGATTCGAGGAAGAAAAACAGCATTGCACAATTCATCCTTGTCATACACATATACACAGAATCACCGTGCTTTTCCAGACATTTACAATAACAGACTCCAATTATTGATGACTGCTTCTAGATGAAAACAGACAATCACATACAATGTTCTTATGAAACAAGATAGACACATGACATCGTTATCAACTGTGGACATAGTACCACATGTTGAGGACAAAATATCATCATATAAAGTCATTTGTTAGATTCAGGAAATATAAGATAATAGTGAAAAATGACTATTGCAATATCAAATAGTATAAAAATGACTCAAACAACAATCTCTCCTGAATCTCTCCTTAAAACATCCTTTCGCGCACGCTTTTGGAAGTGTCTGTTCCCTGGTCTTTATCCTACTTATTGATAATGTTCTTTTCATATCTTTGAATTTGATCTTCTTCCTTTGTTTTACAAGTTTTACTTGCTCTCATCCTTTACTTTCATTTTATCTGCCACGTCTGGCTTTATTTTTCTTTTGTTGTCATTATTATTACCGTCATTATTAACATCATCTGTTCTGAATGAGATTACATGAGAGCAACCAGGCCACAAGACAAAAAGGCGAGGAGGAAACGCTCGGGGGGAGAAGTTGCCATCTTAACTCAATTTGTGAAACCAGTTATTTATTTTTCTTTTTAAACTTCAGTCTCAAATGGATCTATTAATTACATCATCTCTTGACAAAATAATTTATGCATTTTTAAAAAATGTTTTCCTTACTTACCGTTTAATGCTGTTTTTGTGAATCCTTGTTTTAGTTTTTAATTTTATTAATGGATTCATATTGTATGTATTAATTGTTATTACAAGCCCTCTGTTTTATTGCCCATTAAATATCAAATAATGAATTATTTGTAATGTAGTTCATCTATTTATGTATCAATACATTCATTTTTTTTCCATTAAGGCCCATTTAAATGTATAATTTGTCACTTTAATGAAATGAATAAATACATAACAACATGCTGAGTGAGAGCAGTAACACGCGGACTAATCATCACTGCGGCATTGTGTGGCTTCGTGCGTCTGGAAAGGTGAGCGAACGAGATGACAGGTCTTCACAATAACAGCCCCTACAGAGAGTTAAAGGTTAACGCCTGAAAACAAGTCATTGTTCATTTAGAAACACAAGGGCTTCTATTATTAGCCTGCGAAGAGACGGTCGTGGAAAATCATTAAGAAGAGACAAGGACGTTTTTATCATTGTAACATAATGAAAATTTCCAATGTAAGTGAATTCATATGGAGAGAAGGCCACATGCGGCATGCAAATCAAACTTAATTGCAAAGCATGCTTCTTAGGTTATTAACCTGAACGCTTCATCCCTTGCAGAAGTCTGCGAACTTATTGATCATGGAAGATGAGCGTTCACTGAATAATAATTGTAAGGCAGCACAACGAAAAGAGCGAAAGAAGCAGCCTCAATGAAAATATGTTTTCGGAGAGGACATGACTTCCTATTCCGTGGTTACAGACGGCTTAATGAACCGACGGAATGGTTGGTACAGCAACAGAGTCATTTAATCCAAAAAAAGAAATACCTTGTGTAAGTTGACAGTGTAAGGTGCAGGGTCCCAGGCCACCAGAGTCACATTCTTGTAGATGGAGCTTGTGTTGAACCGATGTTTAGGATTGGCCAAAATCTGCGGAGTAAAAGTCAAAACATTTTCACTCAGGCAGAACAGTTTATTAGCAAGTGTTTTTACCAAACTGAATCAGCACCAAAGGACAAATCTCCGTAAAGCAAAACGTCTACAATAATCACAGCAGCCAACTAGTTTAGCTCAGCATAGCATAATGACTGAAAAAGATAGCAAGGATGACAAAATCTGAATCCAACGTACAAAACTGAAGTGAAAGGGCAACAAGTCATGATTTCATGGTTGGTCATACACCAAGGTATTTCCTGGCTGAGGACAATAACTTCTTATATAATTGCAGATAAGTGTAGACAACATTTTAAAAATCAAGCTTCAGAGGTTTTAGCACCCAGATTTGCACATTGATTTTTTTTTTTTAATTGAACAATAAACTTGACTTAGAATTTAACAATTATAAATGTAACCATCTTAACCTCTTTTTCTGCATTACAATCCATTAAAAACAAACAATACAGTAGATACAGTAGATATTGGACACCATACAGTATGGATGGATCTGATATATTGGTCTTGTTCTACTGATCAGAGATACATTAATGCAAAAACACAGAGATTGTTCAGCTTTGTGCCATCAGAGGAGACATTTTGTTCAGGGGCCACAGACACCATTTTAGAGAATGTATCAACGAACACGAACTGTCCTCAAGTAGAAACGTACTCATCTTAAAACATATTCCAGTTACGCAGAAAGGACATTTTGAACATTGATGAATGTTTTATGACTTAGTAATTTCTCCACTTTAGTTGTTATGTGTTTGTTTAATGTCTGCGGCTGTGTAACTGTGCTGCTGCTGGTCTTAGACAGGACTCTGGGAAAAAAAAGAAAGACTTGTAATATCACTGAGACTTCTCGTGATTAAAAAAAGGTTAAATAAATATATATATAAAAAGGGTACGAACGTGCAAATAAAACTACAGATGTATTATTGATAGGCTTCATCATCTCTGCACAAAAACGGGCCCTGAGATGAAATAAATTAAAAAAAAAAAAAAAAAACACCCCGAAATGCAAACCAGCCATCAATAAAATAGCATTCACCACACGTCGAAAAATAATCATATAATCATAAATCATTTACGTTTTCATCCACTCTAGATGACATGTGTTTCAGTGGGGTGACACAGCTCTCTGGATTCTGTATCTATCAATGATTCATTACACAACCAGACTCTCGCTCACCTGTGAGTTGATGATGCGGATGGTGGTTTTGTTCCCAACGTCTCTCTCGTATCCCTCCGTCGGCGCGGCGTTGAACCGTAAAACTGCATCATGTGTATCTGAAAGGCGAACCACAGATGAAGTCACTCTGGGCGGATAATTAAACTGATTTTGAGGTATGCATGAAATTGTAGGAATACACAGGAAAATATGATTAACAAGCTGACCTTTTTTGTTTAAATAAGTTTTTTTTAACCTCAATACTTTAATTTTCTGAGTTCTGTCCCCTCGCTTTCAGCGGAACAACTTTCTCCAAAAGTTTCAGGTGATGGACTGAGGTTCGACAGCCAGCCTTCGAATCGTTCAGATAAATGCAAAACAAGGGAATGACTAACTAAAGAAAAAAAAAAACTCAAAAGCAATCTCAAATCTCTGATGTTTGCATTAGATGTCTCACACAGGCCAGAGCTTGTCGAGGTCTCAGCGCAGTGACTGCTGGCCTTTAGAACTGTCACATGCTTTTATTTTGAAAGCAACTTCAAACTGAAAAAACAATAAATACGTAAAGACACACTGTGGCCCTCAGAAACACTGACACGGTCTTTTGCATGTGAATGACATCAAACATATGCACACACACACACGCATGTTGTGCGTACTTCAGTCACATCCGAGGCTCAGCACCATCAAAGTGACAACATGGTGACCGCAGTGACATAAATTAAGATTACAATGACAACAACAACACCCGGCCGCCTCACCAACATAACCAAAGTGCTCTCTAGTGGTTAGCTCTTGCAACTAAAGGAACACCACTAATAAAATACCACAGTCTCAACATGAAATACTCAGCTTGATGGATGGTCGGAGTAATAATGAGAAACTTGTGATCTCTGCCTGTCAGTGGATCGATTAGTCAGTTCAGCAGATCCTCCCGCTGCGTCGATCTGACACCAGAATAGATTAACCTCCAGCTTCTGATCTCACACTCCTTCATCACTGCCAGAACAACGATTGGCATTCACGTCAGCACCGCGGTCTGCAAACAGTCGTGCTTACCAGCCCTGACATTGAGTTTGCCCTCCTACTCTGCTATGATGCCGCGGACACGTCTGTTCCCTGCAGGGCTGCACCCGATGGACAGGTTTTCAAGAAGGTTTTCTTAAAGCACTATCGTGTTCTTTGTCTACGTCCAGCAGAATAGGATTAGAGATGGGGAAAAAATATTGTATAGAGTTTTAAGTTAAAGATAAGATTGATAGATTAATCCCGTAAGAAATTCTTGTGCCGGAGGATGCTCAAAAACACACTAACAGAAGAAAACACTAAATACTAAAACACGAAAATGTAATGATAAAACAAATGGTAAAAGGATTTAGTGCTCACATCTGTGCTGAACACAATACAAATACAACAGAAATATTTAGGAAAAATAAGTCAATTATCCAAAAACTAAAATAGAGGTAGTATATACAATGATATTCAGCATAATAATAATGTAGATGCATTTATGTTATGTCTTTTAATGTTTTGTTATTTAATTAATTTCTAATCAATGTATGTATATTATTATTACTAATGTTTACATTTCTATTTAAATGTTTCATTAATTATGTATTTAATATAATTTTTAGCATTCTCATCAGTGAGTCATCTAGTTAATGACAACTATTGATAGCCTGGAGACAAACCTGCTTTACACTTGTGTTTGATGGTGTAATGAAATGATACTACAGCTGGTTTCTACTAATGAAGCCTGCTCACTCTGCCTTTTTATGAACCTCATGGAGCGCTGAGCCAAACGTGTTACTTTTATCAATGTTGTCTGATCTTTTGAATACATGTCACTCTGCCTGTGCATGAACTGTTGCAAATAAAATACTTTGCCTTTTATAAAACGTACATTTCCGTCACACAGGATTGTACTTGTGGTTCTTACCAAATAATAACTGGTGTTATTGCGCTGCCAATACTTTTATAGACTGCAATTACATTTTAATGAATATAATTTCTGCAGGGTTTCTCATTAAAGAAATTTAAAAAAAGAGTAGTAAGCAGCGTGGGACCATGGGAATTAATATATATAAAAATGTGTCTGACATGACTCAGGAAGAAATGTTCACGAATAAGGTAATGTGCATGTTTTAAACAATTGTTGATGTTACATTTAGTCCCGTCACTGACTTCCTTGCTCAAATTAGACACGCCCCAAATTTCTCTGATTTCAAAATTGTTGGAAACATTTAGGATAATGTAAGTATAAAACTCAACAAAATATAAAACAAAAGTCTGTAACCTTTAAACATGTTAATGCAGAAATGTTGCATATTATACCTTTAAAGGGATATTCCAGTGTAGGTTTAATCCATGGTCTAACACACCGTGACACCGAGTAAGACCCCCCTCGAGACATCAAGTTCAACCTCACATCAACCTCAGAAAAGACCGTATGATAACAATACATTGCAGTATACACCTCCAAGATGACACCGCCATCAAAAAACCACAAATAATGCTCAGAACAGCACCAAACTTTAGCAACAGTACAAATAGGGTCCCGGCACATAGATGGAGGCATCAAACAGCAGCTAGCTTAGCTGGATTTCTATTGTAAAGTGAACACAACTCACCACTCTCCTGCCGCAGTTTGCTCTATGTGAGAAAGCCCTGCGAGTCAATTACCGAGTGCGGTTAGAAATGCTCAATTCTGTTCTTTTCCCAGTCCACTCTCGATAATAACTGTTATAAGCTGGTAGACAAGATACATATGAACTTTGATTGCATTTCCATGGAGTAATAATCATACATTTTCATCCTTGAGCTGCGGAATTCTACTGCACTCGGTAATCGACTCGCAACAGCATACACTTTCACACGACTCCGAGGTTGAGAAGTGGTCAAGATGTAGCTCATTAATTTATGAGTCTGAAAACAAAAAGGTGCATTTTTTATATATAACTGTGTTATAAATAAAAGCACTGAGATGTTTCAAAGTCCTACTTCTTATTGCCAATTGTACATCCTCTCGGCACTGAAAAAACATCCACTCAAGCCTCTGAAACTCTGGACTATCATACTTTGACTCTCGTGTGGTTGACCCTGATTAGGAGCATCTCTGCTTCTCAAGCCCCCACTCTCTGGGCTTTCTCTTTCTACAGAAACCAGATGAACACACTCGACCATATCTTTAAAATCACTTGCTACAACCTATTGAGTTCCACCGTTTCCCACCACAAATGCCGGTTGGTTTAACCTCAGCCTGACCAGGATCAATATCCAGCCTCTATTATCTTCTCCGCATTTCTCCGTCTGCCATTTCTCATCACACACACATCAAACACACTTTTCCCAGAAAAAAAGCATTACAACAGCACATCAGTTCTTTAAGGGATTAGAATATCTAAAAACAGAGCTGTTACTAGCAGAGGGTAAACCTTTGCCCTCTCATCCACATAAATCACGTTCACTGGTTACACTGAGCATTTTCTCAGCGGGAAAACGGCCATAAAGCAAAGCTGGTGACACATACAGTGATTAAACTACAGTATTACAACACCATTATTTATAATCTGTCAGAGAGAGTTCGATTAATGCTGCTGTAACAGGCACATTTGTCTCTGTCCAGCAGATTAAAGTGGAACCAACGGCTTCTATCTTGATCCAGTTTCTCCACGTTGGACATGTTACCCTCCTGTTCTCACAGTGTCAGTTTTACAGTTTGAGATCTACAACCCTCACTGTTGACTCAATGTTGTCCCTGACGTTTCTCTTATGCTGCACGTGTTGTCAGAATGGTCGGAGATATTTGCTTAATTTAAATGGGTTTCGTCTTCATGAACGTGTTATCTACAGGAGCCCTGAGGGACAAATAAGAAGAAAAAAATTCCTATCTTCCACTTTCTGTGCCCTAAAAGTTTTTTTCAAACCAGCTGAAGAACACGTCTTTTCAAAAGGAACATGAGGCAAATTTTTCTATATTTTTTCAATACTCATTTACTCATACAAGAGGCTTAAGTGAAGTAACTTCTTCATGTCCAAAATTAGATTTAAGGCGTCCATGTTCTACCAGGTGGGTCCATAGTAATGGTGGAAACCCACTGTTTCTTTGTTTTTACTGGCATGAAAAATGTAGCGTCCATAGAAATTGTTTATCATGAACAGTGTTACAGGTTGAAACTGGTATCATATGGCAGATTTTCTTTCCCGAAACCTGTGATTTTCAATCTTATCTGACTGAAACCTTAAATGCTGCAGTGTTCTTATTTCTTCGATTCCTTCACTGGTACGACCCGTATCAATCAATTATCAATTAATGAATCATTTAATTTCACAAAAAATATTTACTGGTTATAGTTGCTGGTTTCAGCCACTTGAATCTGAAGATGTGGTTTTACTATCACTGTAACCTGAATTATTTGAGTCTTGGACTGTTAATTGGACAAAATAAACAGTCATGGTGTCACCTCGGCTCTATGGAGACTGACTGGACGTTTTGTTCTTTACAATGAGGCTAAATTGAAACAGCACTATTGATAATGACAATCAGTAGACGCAGCTCCAATTTAGCTCAATTTCCAACATTTTAGCTGTCGGCTCTGCAAAGATGAGATCACTGACTCAGATGTAGGGAAGTGGCCATTTACCGCTTACTGTTTTGACAACAATGCTGTAATGACTTCATGTCACATTGCTAATTTGGTGTTGTCGATCTTCACGCATTTAGAATATGAAGATTAACAGCAGAGCCGCCTGACATCCACCACTGTGAGACGCGTACAGCTTAATGCATCTCTTTAAGATTTAATGTCAGGGAGTTGATTAAACACCTCTGATGCCATTTTTTGGTGTGTGTGTGTGTGTGTGTGTGTGTGTGTGTGTGTGTGTGTGTGTGTGTGTGTGTGTGTGTGTGTGTGTGTGTGTGTCATATTTCCTTTGCAAAAAAAAATGGAAATTTAAAGAGAAAAAAGAAAGAGGGACAGCAGGCAGAGGCTTCAGGCAGCACAGACTGGAGAATCCCTCACAGGACATTTAACCTTAACCGGCACCACAGAACCATTGCCTCAAATGACCATGGTCTCATTTTCAGAACAGATCATTCAGTCAAATAATGCAGTGAAGCTGCACTTGGGATGCAGTTTGTCCTACGCACCACATGATGGCAGCCACGCATAACACTAAAAACGTTCTCACAGGACGAGCTCGCTGCCGCATCCACAGAGAAACCACATCATCCAAATTTCAGCAGACCTGCGAGTGGCACGAAAAAAAGGAGAATGATTTTCACAACCATCTTCAGGGAATTTTGTCAATTCACAGCTGTATAACATATTTTGATGCAGCGCAGCCTTTGGGAAGGACAGCAGGGTGAGAAGAAGTAAGATGGAGCGGGATCAATGCTGTTTGATTTTCTGTGGAGGCTTAGCCTGAGTATTAATGTAACAAAGTTGAGCTCTCCCCCCCAACACTGTGAGGCGGCTCCATAATTAATCGGCTCTGTAACCTTCATCTCATTCGTCACGTCGCTAAGTCCCCCGTCAAGCAAAACCTCTTTTTAAAGAACCTACTACCATGATGATGACACACTGAACCAATAGCCCGCTGCTGTCTGACATAAAGACGTATGCAGAGAGGAAATGGTCGTGAATTTCTATTTTTTCATCGACAATGTTTCTGCATTCTCATGGTGACTGTCTGGGGGCAGGTTTGAGGCTTTTTTTGAGGGATTCCCTCTGGCAAAGGAGGTGTGTTAAAAACTTGGAAAGCAATGATTTGTTGCTGACAAAAATACTTTCCCCGCATTTTGTTTTCGAGCATGTGCATTTGGGTCACATTGTTGGCCAGAAACCAAAACACAAACACGGCAGGATGATGATGATGATACATCGACAGAGATTTAGAAGCACCTGCAGGGTTTAAGTCCGAGGCCTGGTGCCCGGAACTGAAGCCTGCTTCTCTTTTCATTTCATTCCTCTGTTCTTTTCCCCTTCTTTTTTCTTTTCTTTGCTTCTTAAAATGAGGAAGAGTCAGTCAGTCAAATGTCCTTCATACTCAGTTACAACAGTAACCAGAAAGACCAAACACAATGCTCATTTTTCAGGTTCATACGTTTATTTTGGGTGACTACTAGAAAAGGTTTAACAGTTTGGTTAAAACTTCTTCCCAAAAACTACAAAGAGCACCTCTAAAAGATGACGTTTGAGGAACAGTGCTTTCTGTAGGAGAGCAGAGCTTCTATTGGTGGGGATCACTTTAACTTTCAAGACTATTTACATGCACATGAACCTATATAACACACTGGGGAAAAAAAGCACAACAGGTCTATCTTTAATGTCCATTTTACATCCACACACTCCCTGAATGTGAACAGATTTTGAGTCCGTATTTCTTTTTTTCTTTTTTTTTTTTACTTTGCAGCAAACCTGTTCGCACCTCCAGCTTTATAAATAAATCTGACCTTATAGTGTTCTGATTTATTTTGAAACAGAGAGCGAGCGGAGGCATCAGTGTTGAAAGACTCGGCAGCGCTGATGTTTACACCGACACAGCAGCGCAAGCTTATTCCACTGTGACCACAAGGTCAAGTGTAGATGTAGATTTAAATCACCTTCTTGCTTCTAAATGTCCTGTTTGTCTGCCCTACATTTCTGAGACAGTGTTATCTGCAACAGCTCGTGTCTACAGAATGCATGTAGACATATTCAATACAATGCATAAAGCCACAGCTCCTCATATCAAAGCTTTTGATTGCTCTGAGCAGCTGAATGCACCAGCAAATGCAAGGAAGCTATACGTGGTGCGTTAGCCTGATTAGTTACCAGAGGGGGTTCTGCTCTTTTTTTTTTTCAAGCGAGCCATCTGTCACTGACTTCACACTCTCCCCACTAACCAAAGAGCTGCCAAAGTCTCTAAACCAAAAGCACACACACACACTCAAACAAAAAGATATGTAGTCTACTCGGCACACGCTCAACCCAGTCAGCTTGACAAGTCAATCAGCAAAGATTGGAGCCGATCACTGCGGACAAGAATAGCGATTCATTTACCTTTAAGGCTGAACATCTTAGCCGGCCACAGCGCAGATCGAGCTTAAATGTTTGACATACATGTGTAAGTTAGCCACTAGTGTGTTAAATCCGACCTGATTCACTTGTGTTCAATTAGAATTGTCAGCAAGCAACAGTAAAAGTCTTAACATGGAGCTCAGTAATCTCGTTAGACCTGCACCATCCGGGTCCAGCTCAACTACACTGCAGCTCTGCTCTGTCTAGCTTTAATTATGTTAAGCTGCTCCTAATGAAACTCAACACTTCTCGCAGAAGCTTTGCTGTAAACGTGTTCATTAGTGAAAGGTGAGAGCAGTGAGAGCGTTTAAATGTGAAACAGATTGCAGAGTGTTGAGTTCGTGTTAACGGTCACCGGCACAGACACCAAACCAGACTGGCACTCAGCAGAGCGCATACAGTTCCCCCCACTTCATCTGCATCAACTCGCACTCAAATCATACACACGCTGGACATTTTTCCATAAAGATCCAATGCTATGCTTCAGTTATTCCCCCATAAAACAGCGCTGGAATTCTTCCTTCCTCCCACCATCAGTTCTCGCTCACTATTGACCTTTTCAAGAGTCGTCTTAAAAACACACTTTTTACTCATTAGCTTTTAGCTGTTCCTAATTCACTGTGTCTTCACTACTATCATTAATCTGTTACTGTTACTGCTGTTGGTGCTACTACAACATGATGGCAATTCATTCAGCGTATTTCTGTCACTGGATTTTCACTGTGGCCATTATTTTCAAATTATTACTATCACTATATCATCACTCTTGTTTCCTTTTCCTCTTTTTTTGTCCTTTTCTTTGATTTGTGTTTCCCTCTCTATGCTGTAAAGCACTTAGGATCAACTGTGTTGAGTGTGAAGTGCTCTGTGATTAAAGCTGAGTTGACAGACAAAGCAACAAAAATGTTGAAAGACAGAAAAAAAAACATGAAAACGTTTTGTGGGAATCCATTCTGTAGGATCTGTGCTATCCTGCTGACAAACAAACAAACAAACCAACCGACCGACTGACAAATGAACCGGCTTGGCGGAGGTTATAATGTCTTTTCAAACCAATTTAGGATCTCAGGACTTCAGAGAGTAAGATTATGCTGTATGGAGCCATTTATGTTTTAAAACAGGTCCTCAGCTACTTCAGTTGTTAAGGAGAATTACTGGTAGGGTGTAGATAAGGACTGAATTATCATTTCTAGTGGAGCGTCCCTTTAGTGTCCAACCACAATGATTAGGTGAATAACACGAGTTGAACTGATCAAGGCAATAATCCTCCTGTTGGGGAGGGGCTGAACAATTATTCCAAGAATAGAAATCCCAATGTAAGTGCAGCCTTCACAATGCAGAGGCTGCAGTTTTTTGATAGGAGGTTAAATTTGTCACAAGAAACCAATATAACAGAAGAATTGTGGTGCTTACTGGCAAAAACAACATCATCATTTTTATATAATTGTTTTCAGTGAAAACAAAGTGCCAAAATGACCACTCCCACTGAAACTGTGACTCACACTGCCAGGTTTCTGTTGAAGTTGTATCGCATTTTGCTTTGACTGATGCACCAACTTTTCTCAGCCAAGCAAACAAACTCCAATATATATGTTTTTTTCTTAATTACCTGCATTTCTATTTAGGTTGCTTGAGTGCAAATTGAAACACTTTCATTCGTGAGAGGCAACATTTATATTTGAAGTCCCACGATTGGTAAATCACAACAAACACCTCAATCATCAGTGTGGTGTTACTTCTGTCCGACACAGTCACAGTACTGAGGGCTGTGATGAATGTTGCGGACTCCAGGTAAAGAGCAGAAGAGTTGGTCTGAGCACAAACGGTGCATTTTAGAATCCAGGTCTTTCAGCTTGTACCTTTGACTACACGTCATCCCTCATCCTTTGTTCTGTCGACTGCAGGGCTTCATACAGATTCGGAGTTTTGGAATGGAAAAAAAAAAAAAAAACTTTTCTTTTTCCATACCTTGTTTTGAGAAATATAAAAATGTGTCTTTTTTCAAAACTGTTAGTGATGTAATGTCACTAAGTACATTTACTCAGGTGCTAAACTTCAATACAGCTTTGAAGGCAACTGTATTTGCAGCAACACATACAACACTACAATCATAATATTGAGTAGAAACTCTTAAATGAAAAAAAGACACAAGTGTAACATTATAATACATGCAGCTAGTCTGCTGTACAGAGAAAAAACAAACAGTCAGAGCAGTTTATCTCAGGTGAAGAATCACGCTGCAGTTCAATGTGTGATTTGGGACAAATATCTGGAAATGCAAAAATATCTAATGGCTTGACCCCACTGAGTATTTCTATTTTCTGCTGCTTATTACTGTACCTCACTACATTAATTTTGATAACTTTATTTAATAGTTATTTACATTGTCAGCCATCAGATAAAAACACTGATTCCAATAACCTGTAAATTGTTGCATATCAGAATACTATACAGAGGACGATACATTGGTCCAGCAGCTGTGCATGCGGTGCACTGTATTACGCTGCCGATCAACTGTTTGGGTCGGACTTCCACCCTATGCACTGCTCTACACAGGTGGAGAGATGACACTTAACTACTGCATGTAATCAGTGACTTAGGGATAAGTGCCTCATACAACTCCACATCAAAAGACCATATCAATGAATGTGCATTTAATAGGCTTTTACTCAAGTAATATTCTATGATCAACTTTAACTTTTACCAAACTAATAATTTTGACTACTTTTTACATCACTGTTTTCTGCTCAAAAGGCATTTTTGCGATCTCCCCACTTCTAGCCATGATTGCGCCATCTCCATAGAGGTGCAGGACTAATACACTGCAGTCAAAAACTAATCTACAATGAGTAAAGAAGTGACAATAGAGCAAAAAAACTCCCTGAAATTGTATGGGGTTCGGTACGGAGCCCTGAGTTGTTCACTCCAAGTCTTTCCTCTTTCTACTCACCAATCTCTTTGCCCAGTCCTGAGCGCAGGATGGCCCCAGCCGAGGTGACCACTGCACAGGTCTTGAAGCTGCCCTGGTCTTGCCTTCTGTTGAGTTTCTCCAAAGGAAGAGACGGCACAAGGCGAGCCCAACCGAGTGAAGAGAATGGCTGCTCCGACCCGTCCACTGTCCTCAGCCAGGCCTGGGCTTTCATTTGACACAGAAGCTCCTTGGCACTCTGGGCGGCGTTGCGATGCCCCGTGTAGGAAACATGGTGTTTGTTGGCACTGACGTAGTCCTTCATGGCACGCTGCAGCCGAGGACTCAGCATGCCGGCAGACACACGGCCCCGCCAGAGCCGCTGCACCACAGAGGCCGACTTGGAGAAGTAATATTCCTCCAGATCAGAGGAGTAACCACCGCCCCTCTTGCCTGCTGTAGTCCTCATCCTGTTCCCGACTTCTTCGTCTTCATTGTCCCTCTCATCTTCTTCTTCCTCCTCCCCACCGTGATAGCTTGCAGTGCTGATATGGTTCTGGTACTCTGCGGTCTGGGAGGTTCTCTCCCGACTCTGAGCTGCAGCGTCTGAGTGAGAACCCACATTTTCTGTACCAAAGGAGGACCAGGCAGCCAGGCTCTGTGGGTCCAGGTAGTCCTGGTGGCTGGTGTCCGGGCCACCATAGATGGCGTAAGGAGCGCTGTTGGGGCTGCGGCTAGCCTCCAGGCTGAACTCTGGGGTGGTGGAGCTGGCAGAAGGCTCATGCTCTGGCTTATCTCTGGGGTAGGTTGTAGTCAAGGTAGAGGCTAGTTCAGAACGGGAGCCAAGGCTGGCATGCTGTTGATGGGAGGCCTGTATAGAGGCCAGGCGTCGGGTGTCAGGGTGCTGGGAGAGTAAAGAGCCAGCAGAGGTCAGGGGCTCATTCACACGGGCATCCAGGAAGTAAGAGAGGAGGGCGAGGAAGAGGAGGACCCAGGCCAGCATTCCCACCAGCACCAGCCTCCGCCACTGCCTCATACTGGACTTCATCACCTCTCACTCACATACACGCCTGGTCAGCTGGCCCACCAACAACAAAGCCCCACGGCCAGGACGGAGCCTGGAGGTCAGCTGGAGGGCCTGGAAAACACACAATGAAACAGCTCAGTGAAGAAAGATTAAATGCTGTTGTAAAGTAAAAGTACCTAACTGAGACAACACACCTATGATGACATTACCTAATTAATATTGATAATATTCATTCTGAGTTTGGACTTCTTCTCCAAAACTACATACTGTCCCTTCAACAAGTGATTATTGGTTAATCAATAGTATATGATATATGTTGGGCATGATTTCACCTAAAAAACTGTTTTAATCACCAACATGATCTACATTAAATGCACAATCAAAGTAGGTAACTTTAGGAGATAATGGAACAGATAAAGTAAACATCAAGTTACTTGAATGAGATAAATAAAATATTAAAAATATATAACACAAAACTGTCTTCAAAACAGTTGCGAGGCTTCCGTCTGTTGCTAAAAATAAAATTACTGTTGTTGTTATTATTAATATCATAGTATAACAAATTAGTTTCTACAGAATGTACAAACTAATATTTGTTTCTGTGCCCATCCCTGATGTTTGGTCAACATATTTTTTTAAATGGGTAAATTCTTCAGCAAACTGTTGTTTAAGTTCCCGAATGGGAATAATTATATATTAAGAGAATTTTACATCAGATGATTGATCATGTAGACAAAAAACAGAATAGATAAATATTTTTCCTAACCTTGAAAATGCAACAATTATGAAGCACAATATGTAATAATTGATCTAAGTAGCTAACAGCAGCTACAGTTAGCAACATTTATTTTTATTTGGTTGGAGTTTAAATACGACAGGTGGCCAGTTCTGGCATATGGCTTCTTCAAAATTGTGCATTTTCTAAAATGAAGAAGACATTGGTCAACCCCATAGAGGAAACATGTGCCAGTAAAGAAGACGTTCCTGACACTCACCTCAACTGACGCTTCTATTTCTTCATGTCCACGAGCACTCCAGGATTTAACGGGACCCTGAGAAGAGGAGTGGTACAAATTAGTGGAGTCAAGAGTTCACGTGCATACATGAAGCAGTGTGTGCATGAAAACACACGGCTCACACAGACACACCGCAGGAAAACACCTCCTGCAGGGCTCAACTTGGACGCCCTCCACTCATAACAAAAAAAAAAAAGGGAGGAACATTTTTAAGACTGCAGCCATCCATTAGCTGGAGTCAAATCTACAGCCTCACTCATGGATTCTCCTGCACTTAAGTCAAGAGAAGAAGTGACGGTAGAGAGTTGCTAATTCTCAGAAGAATTTTAGACTCAGCTTGATCAGACCCGAAGTGTTCTCTACAGTCTCCCAAATGTTTCCGACTGAAATACAAACAGGGAATGTACTTTTACGACAGTTGGTAATTACTCCTTCCCAAAACAATGACCCTTTGATGGTTGGGTTGACAGGACAGCGACCCTTAGCTGTTTTATTAGGACAGTAAATGTCATCTATCTGCCTACAACACTGCAGGCAGAGAGAATCTTACACCTTATAGAGGACTCTCCCCTCCCCCTCCTCTCACATCCTCATATGGTGTTTACAGTTTGTTGATTACTAAATGGAAAACTATGTAATTTCTCACATTCCTCCCTTTTGACAAAAAGTGTCAACACAACATTTCTGGGAATTTCATTCGAAATACAAATAAAGCAAAACCATGAACAACAACAGCATTAGTCAAAAATTAATTTGACCTCAAACTTGTGACTCTTCGTAACAGTAAACAGAAAAATACAACAAGACACATTAAAACAAATCCATTAGCTCATCAGCATTGAGCCCCCAAGATCTGTAATCATTTTGTCTGAACTAGTTCTGCTTCTTGGTTGTTTTCCTTGATATATTGCATTACTCTGCCTGTTCTGATGTCGTTCTCTTTTGGGGTCACCTGACTCTGTCGTCAGCACGCCAGTGCTACTTTTCTCCTCTGTGTCCTTGCCATTTTTCTGTGATGGATGGGGTGTTTTAGCATCAGTATAAATGACATCAGTTTGACTGGTGACTGCAAGTAAATCAGAAGGTGGTGTGATAGGTGTGAATACATATGGACGTTTGGAGTCCATTTGTTGTTAAAAACTACGATGAGCTCACATTTTATCGAATAAACAATCAATTGACTAAATGATGATGAAATCATTAGTTGTAGCCCTAAATAGATTTTTATTTTTTCTTCCACCATCGTTGCGTGCTCCTCCTATTGATTTCAGTGCAGTTGCCAGATAACATTTAAAACCATCGCCTCGCTCGTCATGGATTCACTGTTAGCCCTCGCTTTGCCTCGCTTCGCACCACTGCTCATTTTCCCTGAGGCTTGAGAAAAAATAATATTATGTCTCATAAAAATGTAATAATTTCTTTTGTCATGAGACTACAGCTGCAACTTACAACACTTTTCATTAGTTATTCAAAATGCTCCAATTGCATCTCCTGTCCAACCAGCAGTCCAGAAACCCAATGAATCCTCATTTTCCATCAGAAAAGACAAAGAAAAAGCAGATCTGTACACTCAGGATGGAACTTCTAAAGTGCGCCCACCCCACCCTGCCTCCGAGCAAACCGTGACGACCCCCTCGAATGAGCCTTGTGAGACTCACGTCTGTGCAGGAAACCTGAGAGAAAGGCATTTTCAGTTTAGGTCCTCTCCCTGTTCGGAATGTGTTTCATCGCTTTCAGATGCTTCAGGAGCTGTGTTAAGTTCCTGCCGGTGAAAACCCAACATTTCCTGATTTTGATGCTTTAGAATAAAAGCTTTTGAATAACTTAATGACCGTGTTTTACTGTGTCGAATTCATAGGAAATGCATTGTTTGCTGTTGAATTAAAGGAGCTTCGTAAGTGGCTTTTTTGTGAGGACGAGGAGTATTTAGCCTACAGCCGCTTCTCTTATCACTGCGCAAGCCAGGCGTCAGTCAAAGACACACCTTCAAGAAGGTTTCCCCATTGTCACCAAAACGCAAATCCCTGCCGCACTGGACTGATGTGCCGAGTCAAACCAAGTGGAGCCAGGCCAGCAGATGTAATGGAAAAAACGCCCAAATAGTTGGCAAGTAATGGTCTGTTCATCGACTAATCGACGAAACTGTTGCAGCTCTAATCGCTCCTGTTCATCATCAAATCAAAAACAGTCAAGGAATTTTTCACATTTTTAAACCCAGAAGAATAATCTGACTGACAAAATCTGCTCCATTGTCTTTATTTCGTTGTGTTTTCCTCCCTGAGCTGTCACCATTGCAACAACCATTAAAGCACTGTGATTATGAGACAACCCCTTATCATCACTTCGCATGTGTGTGAATATGATACCTTTGCTTTTTTTCCACTGCCGCACAAAAAACCCCATCATTAAAAACATTCTCATTATCAGCCTCAGTAGGATATTCTGGTTCGCAACACGTTAGCTCCACTGATGGCTTACAGAGTGAAATACACAGCAATAAAGGTAAATAAATGAAGCATTAAATTGCCTCACATCAGAGGACTACAATCCTCTGAACCACACCTAATTATGAGCTTTGGTCTCTTAATGTGGGAGCATTTCTCTTGAGAGAGAGAGAGAGAGAGAGGCCGGGTGAGGCGGGAGAAAAGAAACTCCTCTAGTCCTAATTACAGCTAGCTTCCTGTCTCTAAAGCTGCCGGGTCCTGCAGGAGTGATCACAGGCATCCCCGCACCCCTCCCCACCTATACCCAGACATCCAGGCCTCCTGCCCCGGGGCCACACAGGAGGCCAAAGCTCATCCACTGACCAGAGTCAGGCAGCAGGGAGCAACTGGGCCAGAGGGAGAAGAGACAGTATGGGAGAAAGAAAATAACGGCAAAAAGTCGGACGCAAAGGCAAACACATCTGCGCAAACACGCACATCTGACTCCCTCTGAAAACATGCAGCGTGTTCTGTTTAAGGCCTGAGGGCCACAGACAGGTGGGGTAGGTGTCAGCCAATAATCCCCTGTGTAGCAGTTCCAACGTGTCTACAACGCAGGGGTCGAATGTTACTCAGCGGAAAATATGCCAAGTAACACCTGGAAAAAACGACAGTGCTGCCTGATGCCCAAAGAGACAAAGAAAACAAGCAGCTGCCCAATGACAGAGTTGTCAACAAGCAAATGCCATCTATATGCACCACTGCTCCAGAGAGGACAGAGAAAGAGTGTGTGTGTGTGTGTGTGTGTGTGTGTGTGTGTGTGTGTGTGTGTGCCTGAAGGCATGTTGTGCATGTGCGTGTGTGTGTGTACGCAGCTAGTTTGCCTCACCTGGCAGCAATCAGGATGTGTGCTTCAGTAACTGCAGCGAAACAACATAAATGCGTGGCACAGATGGAGAGGCGGGGGTGGAGGACAGAGCTAGTCTTGTGAGGGCTACACAAAGAAACGGTACAAAATGGGAAACATGGAAACGAGACACTGCCAGACAGCAGAGGACGACTTAATGACTTAGTGGGAGTCGGCGGGAGACGGTGATGAACAAAAGGAGCCTGAATATAAAGAGTAGATCTCGTACAGTGAAGAGCAAAAGCCGAAATATCTAATATGAATATATGATAGCAGGAGGGGAGGAGATGGGCTAAGTGTATGCAGGTCATCTGGCCTCAGGAGGATAATTATGTTAAAAATAGGAAAAACGAGCAGTGAGGGGTGAAGAGACAGGAAACGTGTTTAGTGGAACACATCTCAGTAAATGTCTCAGCTAATACAAATCATACATTAGGCCTCAGGACATACAAGGTGGGTCAATATTTGATGAGTTTATGTGGTGAAAAAATGCCCACTGCAGTTTAACAAAGCTCAAGGTCAAATCTAAAGTTTTTTTCTTGCCAAACCAACAGTCCCACACTTACAGATCATCCACTACGATGTACGGCAACAGAGGCAAATCCCTTACATTATTTACGCTGCAACTACAAAATGTTCAGGACTTATTTTCAGTATTATTCTCTGGTAAATGATAATGGGCTGTATAAAAAGGTGCATTCTGTGTTATTTTCTTTGTTAAAAACATTAGCACACTAGCTAGCAGCAGCTACATTTAGCAACAGTTAGCAGTTTTTCTGGCCACTGGTTACTCTTCCACATTTCAAGAAAAATGGGTCAGCCTAGTTTCCTGTCCGGATTTAGTTCAGAAAACATATCCCACTCTCAAGACTGTGTGATAAAAAAGGACCATGAGCCAGTAGCTGGTTAGCATACAAATCTGCTGGTAGGCAGGTTTTGGTACCTTTGGACAGAGCCGGAGCAACCATTTCAGTAACAGTCTGCTGACGGTAACTGCATGCGTCCATGTTGACAGTTCAGTGAAGACACACCAAGTGAGTCTCTAGAAGTTCAGTCCATCTATTTTTGCCTTGACACTCGCCGCTCTTGGAAACAACCTGTGGACGGTCATATCAGCGTCTTACCAGCATTTAACCACAGTTGTAATGTCTATATCTCTATAATATATCACAGGTATGACGAGAATACACACAGCAGGCGAAGGGCAGTTCCTCTCCTGTGCTTTTGCGCTCTTTTAATGGAGGTAAAGGACAATCCTGTCATCATAGCTATTGATAAATATCAAAAAGCAAACTCCATGTAAACAGACGGGGCAGGCAGGAGCAGCAGACACTCGCCAACACAGCCACCGTGCACTCAACAAGCGGGCAGTGTGTTATACAGGTTGGTGTAGGTTGCTGGCTGCTTTGGGATTTTTTTGAAACAGGCCATACATGTTTCTGTTGTAAAGTTGGGCGTTTTATATGGGCCTATATGTAGACTGAAAGACCTTTTGGCAACATCCCCAAGTGGCCATGTGAGAAGCTGCGCTGGCTTCATTTTCCAGCCCCGGAGGTTGCCGCTTGATTAAAAGAAAACATTTTTAGTGCCTAGTCCTTGTTTACGACTCGACGACAGGTCTGTTTCTGAGTGGCAGCTGGTGTCCCCGTGATCCTCCTCCTCTCTCTCTCACAGCGTGCAGCAGTGTGGAGCACAGAGGAATGACAGCTGCTGCTTTTTTATTCACCACATTCTCACAGATAACTGCTCCTGCGACCTGCTCCATTTTAGGTGGCATCCGCCAATAAGCAAACAAATGTGGCCGCTAATGATGCCAGCGTGCGATTTTCATTCGCAGCAGAGGATGCATAGAGTGTTTGTACAGCTGTTTGAGAGAAAGTTCTCTCGGGAGAGACTTTCCTGCCTTTTTTTTTGAAGAGCTGGACGTTTGGCCTTGAGATAAACCGCATCCCGCAGACCTTTGACACCCCGCATGACAAACTTTACAGTGATACCGCTGCTCTCAACTGTCAGCGCGAATAAAAGCAAGGTATCAATGTTGACTCACAGGCTGAATCTAAAAGTCCAGACTTTCCGGACTGCAGAGTCATTGATTCTGCTGACACGTCCCCCCCCTCAGGCTGTCCAAATCCACAACTCAACTGTGAACTTCCGGAATAAACATACCTCATATTGGTATGGATGCAACAGTGTAAAAGGAAGTTATAATAATGTCAACGGCAGTATTGTAGCATTAAAAACCAACACTTTGAGCATCATATGAGCTGCAGGAATTTCCATGACTCTCCCTGGAAATGATTGAGATCTGGGATCCTGTCTCGACACATTTCCTTCCCTCATGCCTCAGCATACTCGCTGACTTGACGCGATGACAGTGAACATGTCACGGTGCACAAATGAAGCCTGCGCGGATCCGGTCTCCAAGTCCAGAGGGTTTGATTCAGTCACAGACCAAACTCTGTCAAGCACAACTGATTGAATCTTTTGACAACTGTGAAATCATTTAGTGCTGTTATCATCAAACACATGATAACGGCATATGCAAATGTATTGCAAAAAAAAAAAAAGAGTACTATCGACGTTTCCGTTCTAGCCAGGTGTGTGTGTGTGTGTGTGTGTGTGTGTGTGTGTGTGTGTGTGTGTGTGTGTGTGTGTGTGTGTGTGTGTGTGTGTGTGTGTGTGCGTGCGTGCGCGTGCGTGCGTTTTAGTTTAGCTGCTTTGGCAGGAATGCTGATTTTTGTCACTGCTTGGCTTTTGCTGCTTGTGTATCTTTCTGCATGATTTAATGCTGCAGCTGTTCTCTCTGCCGGCTGTGTGTGTTTCTGAGGCTACATGTCGATGTGCCCCCAAGCCAGGTTCGATGCATGTTTGCCCCCGTTATATGACGAAACTGAAGAACTGGTTTTCAGCTTCTATAAGTAGACAGATTATGATTCCTGGCAACATTAGCTACTACTAGCACTCTGTACTAATTAAGATGATTTGTAAGTTTCTGAATCTCATACAGATTGTTGGAGCACGATGCTACAAGTTGAAATGATCAGCCTAATCTTTCCTTGATAAAATACATTGTACTTGTGATATTATATAAAAAACGTAATCAAAATCTTAAAATATTAGGTAAGAGTTAAATAATTAAAACTGTTTCAATATCAATCATCTGCAGCATCATTACACAGGTACCAGCTGCACCTTCTCGCCCTCTCTTCTCTCTCACACACACACACACACGCACACACACACACACACACACACACCAGGGTTTCTGCGAGTGTAGTGCAAGACCAGCAGACTTGTAATACCACAGTTGTTAAACTAAAATGTGTCATACTGTAGCTTGCAACCTACTGGTTAAGTGAAGGGTGTTAGCCGCGAAGATGACAACAACTTCGACCAAAGCTCACTTAAGGTGGACCTGCTTTTCTCATGTAATCATCCAAGCAACTTAACTACAGACAGTTGTGATGCTCTGCTCCTCAAATGCTCCCAGCGTGGCGCGTTTTCTGGTACAAACCCCGCACATTATATACCGAATATACAGGAACAAGGTAATATGATTTATGTAACATGGCTTGCACCACACACATCGATTTGGTGTTGCAGCCGGTGTGATCCCATCCCACGAGAGACTCTCGTCATAGATACATTCTGTCTTTTATGAAAGCACATTCCTTGGGTCCCAGCATGCCCTGCTGCTGCCTGCTGTAATATTCTCAATGTGTCTACAGTACAGGCATAGCCAGAGGTGACTGTACTGAACTACAGCCACTGTGTGACTGCCAGGTAAGTGATTGGACAGGGCCTCTAGGGAATACTGCCACACAGCATCTCAGCGAAAATTGTTCAGTCCACTTTACTGCACCCTGCTGAGGAACCAGGGTGGAAAAGCGGCGGAAGAAGAGGTTCTGGCACAGGAAAATAAAAAGGCCACCTGAACTTTTACATTAAATACAAAGCAAACACAGATCACAGGATCGTATTCCAAATTCAGCATAAAACATGTTAAATGACGATGAGTATTCAGAATCAGATTTACGCTGGCATTAAAAGATAACAGGGAAATGATAAGAGTCTTACAAAAGTAAAGGAGAACACGGTGTCCCTTTTTTTTAAATTTTGCACACTACACAGCAATGGGATGCAAGTGTGCACGTTCTCTCAAATACAACGCTGACTGAAGGGCTTGTTCTTCATAAAATATTGAGCCCCCAAGAGTGGAGTTGTTCTCCATCTAAAAATATGAAGCCGTTTTTCCTTTATTATTCACCTTGCAGCAGCTCAGGCAGCAACCAACTAATACATCACCGTGAGGTTACAAAAAGGCAACAATACCGGGTCGGATGAGCATTTGTAGACCCGCTGACAGAAGCACGAACTCCGTGCTCCGAAGACATTTTTGTGATTTCTCAATTCATTCGTGAATGTCTGAAATTCCAGGCCGCATCTCCCAGGACAGTGTGCGGAGCAGAACATGAAATAAAAACAGGTACAGTACAGTGTGTGCACCATATACGAAAAGTGAGAGTTTCCAGCAGGTTTTACATGAGGGACACAATTAGAAACAGGCTGAGATAGAAGTGGGTACTGGTGGTGGGTGTATGCACCTCCACTACTGGGGCCAAAAGTCCTTTATGAACTCAAGTGGAGTGTTTTCTGGGTTAACGCAGCCAAAATCAGACTCTCAGGGCTCAAGGCTGACGAAGCAGACCTCTCATTCATGTGAACCGAGCTTGTCCAGCGGAGCGGCAGGGGTAACCAGCGCAGGCTCGGCTGGCAGAAATCTTGAACTTGGCTGTACTTTTGCTGCAATGCAACGAGACGTCATCCTGGAAGTCGCCGGGTTGACCAGCACAATGAATACAATAGCACGTTCAGGGTGGATTACTTTGTATTGGGAATGTCGCAGGAAGGTGCTTTTGCTTGAGGTTCCTTTTTCTTTGGTGACTTGGAGCTAGCTTAGTTGCTAGGACATCCGTTTCTAGGGGGGATCAAAACAATCCAGATTGGGTGTTTCTGGGTTGCCACCCCTGCACGCCTCAGCTTCTCCAGTTCTTGCCTCGGTGAGATATTTGCATCTTGATTCATGGCGCGAGGCACCAGGCTGCCGCACCTCTAGAGTTTCAGTCTGGATGTGCGAAATCCCTTTTGGACAGAGATCAGGGCGGTAATGTGATAGTCAAGAGGAGGCTATGATGGGAGGCTTTTCACCCCACCCTCAACTAGAGCCAGTCGAGACAACTATAAACACTGTAAGACTTGATTCATCTTTTTTGCATAGTCAAAGTGTTCCCGAAAATGAAAATTCAGTTGTTATCCACTCCCATGCTGATTCAATGTCAGGTGAAGGTTTGTAGTCCAGAGGACATTTCTGGAGCTTCACAGTAAAACAGAATGTTGCAGAATTCTCCTAAACAACTGAAAGAATAGTAGTGGACGCTCAGAAAAAATAACATTGCTTCATACAGCTCACTTACATTTTAGGACATTTAGCAGATGCTGTTGTCCAAAGCCACGAACAGTAATTAATTCATACATTCATACACTGATGGCAGTGGCTGCCATGCAAGGTGCCGACCAGTGCATCAGTGCATTGGTGTGATCCAAGTTTCCAGAATTAATTTTAAAAGATGTTTTCTTGCCAAGGCCAAAATCTTCACTGTAGCTGCTAAGCTAAAGTACGTTAGCACTCGCCCCCTCGAAGTGGGTGCATGGTCTCGACTGTGTGTAAATAACTTTACTAAATTTAATAACTTCTTTCTTTTCAAATCAATTTGGGATCATGGGTTTCGGGAGATCACACCAGAAGAGCCTTGCGGAGCCATTGTATGGTTTTACACAGTCATTTTATTCATGCTTTTAAGTCTACTAAAGTTGTTTAGGAGAATGCTGCAACACTGTTATGGACCACAAAACTTCACCTGACAATCCATCAGCATTGGGAAGAGCATATACTTAGGCAGATTTTCCATTTTGGAGTGCAATTATCCTTTAACCTTTCCTGATTGTATTTAAGTCGCTTCAACAGAAAAGTGAAGAAGTTAAGACACTGAAAATGAGGAAAATTCAGGACTGTACTCATCCTGGAATCTTCAAATTAGCAAATTCCTGCTTCAACTGTGCTGAACAGAGTGTGAATACCAACAAGGGGGCTGTATAGCTGTTGTTCGCACTGAGGAAATCATAAATCCCAAGGCAAGATGACAAGGTATAAACTCGTGAAGCAGCCGAACAGTGTTTAATCTCAGCATCTGAACTGCAACGTACGGGGGAAAGAGCTCACACAGAGGAAAAACTAACCATCTTATCAACACCCCTCTTACACGCTAAATTTGACTCTGTGCAAGTGTGTGGGCTGCATTTGAAATGTGCCCATCAGATATAAGAAATGTAATCCTAGAAATAAGTCTTGACAAATAGAATTCCTGTAACAAAACTGTCATTAACGCAGAGACACTTACACAAGTATTGATTTGTACCATTTCGAGGGACTGCTGTAACATGAACCGTCCAAACTTAGCCAATACAAGGCTTAATATTTCACAGTAAAGCACATACTGCCTTCTCAAAGAGACAGACATTAGTCTGGCTGTGGATCAGACGAGATAAATGAGCCACTGTGGATAAGACGGGGACATCAGAAGTCACTCCAAGTCCTGAGCTAAAGTGAGAACGTGGAGCTAAAAGAAGAAGCATATGCACGGACTAAATGAACCACGTCTCTCTCCCCACTTAATGAACCCCCCCCGCTACATGTCCACCCTGCTTTAGCCTCGGGAGGCAATGTGGTTATTACCATGTAGGACATCAGACTTCACCCTGTGTAATTATACTGCCAGCGTCCGAGCTCTCCGAAGGGTCCGCTGCACTTCATCTCATCTTGAAACCCCAAAGTGCAGCTGTTAAGAATAGCCTGCAGACTGAATGCCTGGCTACCTCCAGCTCGTACAAATGAGCAACTGAGGACAGGGCGATGTCAGAGCTCAAGCACTGTCTTGTTGTGTAAAACAAGTAGCAGGCTCTTCAGCGTTTCACATCTACAATTGATGTTTCCAGGCCAGGGGAGATGAGAACAAGATGGGGCTGATATCTTTGCTATGTTTGATGGATAGAACAATTATTACGTTTCGCTTCCGAGCCAAAACCTTAAAAAGGAGACATATGGTGCTCATCATCCGGCTCACAGTTTATTTTGAGTTACTACTCACTATATGCTTTAACGTTAAAAAAAAAAAACACATGCCAAGTGCTGCTGCTCTGTACTCCCCCCTCTGTCTGAAACGCTCTGTTTCAGCTCCTGTCTCTTTAAGGCCCCTCCCTCTGAATACCCTGTCTGCTCTGACTGGTCAGCTCACGCACGCCTGACCCAGCACGACAGAGCTGTGATAAATCAATTATTACGTGCCAAACTAGCGACTTGACATAAATTATGCAAATTTGTGACATGGTTGATGTAGTGCGATGTCACTAGATCACGGAATTTGGAGGCGAGGCTGCTGAGGTGGCGTTTCAGCGGCAGTGTTTTCTGTGGGAGAGAGGAGCTTCTGTCAGTGTGGACTTTGACCTTTTTAGCTTTCATAATCTCTTACATGCACAAGAGCACCAAAGCAAAGAGGGAAAAAAAAACAAACAAAAAGAGCATAATAGGTCTCCTTTAAAATTCAAGGGGTTGAACCATCCCAATATATCCTGCCAAGCCCTAATCCCGCCGCTGCTCCAACATGACAACAAAATGAAAGGCTTCCTCCTCCATTCACCTTTGTTCATTTCCCCACCACATCTGCCTTATACTGTGACCTACATTTGGCTGTGGTGCTGTGCATGCAGATGTAAGCGCAGACGCGGCCCCGCTCATTGTTCGTGTCTATATGTGTATGCTCAAAAGTCAGTCATTTTAACATACCGCCTTTACCCACGCGAGGAGATGAATTAATATGGCATCCGCTACTCCATCTCTGTGCCGTGTGAGCAAATGTGTTTGGTTACTGTACGCTGTGTGGGTATGCCTGCCAGTCTCTGTGTGGATATGCGACTTAGTGCCCGCAGTAGATCAACCAGCTCCTCTCCACTGGCACCTAGCATGTGGAGCTGAGAACACACTGCAGGCGATGCAGCTCATTCCAGCCATCCCACTGCCTGCCAATCACGTACACTTCAGCATGTCATCGCATGACTGCACGCACGCAGATGCACAGTTAAATACAGAGTAGCCCTAAAACCTAAAGCAGAGCACAAACGAAGGCCACAGATACAAAGAAACGGAGGTTATATTGCACCGCTCACAAGTGAGGAGACTAAATGGAGGCACAGAGCTCGAGCACTTGTGTGATTTGAAAAGATAAAAAGGAAGACATGCCAAGTTTTGTCCGACTGCTCGTGAGCGTGCAGGGACTTGAATGTAATGCAAGTCAGTAACATGAGTGTTACCACCTGTACGGCGGAATTTCTTTCAACACTTGGATGTTTTTTTGTTTTTTTTTTGCTTGTTCACTGTAAAATTAAACTGACATTTTCACATGAGGTAGATGCTCTTCAGTCATTTAAATAATAGATCAAACTGAGCTTTGACAAGCCGCACAGCAGCACAACCCGCACTACACACAGCATGAAGCATCTTCAATAAGCAGACCCCAGAAATTGTGATGGGTACTTTTCACTATATTCGAGATTCCCAAAAACTTTAATGTTCATTAATGCAGGCAATGATGGAAGTCTTTCGCTGTTGCATGGCTAAATACATCTGATACATACAAGAACAACAAATGCACTAAAAGATAAGACAGTACAAGTATTTCACAGACCAAATGTTTACTAAATTGGTAAAGAAAGTACATTTTTTAAGCCACAGCTCTTAACATCATGACTGAGTAATTCTGAGCGTGTCAGGTCGACCTGCAATAGTCAACGATTTTTGCCTTAACTCGTCAGTAAATACTGATTGCACAGTATAATGGCTGCAGAAATATGACACAATACATGTACAGATAAGTTCCCTACTCGACCGGCCACTGGGCTGGATTTTTCCCCCTTGGAAATGAAGGTGGAATTGCAGCACAAAGGAAGCGCGTCTTATATTGTGCAACCAATGCAGGAAGAGGCATTAATGGAGAAAGCCAGTGTTGTGTCAGTGTGTGTTCTACTGTTAATACCCGTTACCAGTTCAAAACTGGCATTCTCTCCATTAGATCAGTAAGTAACAAAACCTGCCTACTTATTAATACAACGGAGTGTTTCACTGGGGATTCTTGCGGTTGTTTCTTGCTGCTAGCAGTAGTCACATTCCTAACACTTTGCAACTGTATCATCAAGTTTAATACCACAGGGAGGTGCGGTGTCTGAGTTTTGGGGGAGTTGAGAAGCTGTGGATTGTTGCCCTGACTTGTCATCCAACAGGAACTAGGGGTATGAAATGCCAAGTCAGCTTTAGCTTCACAGACTGACTAATGTGGATCAACTACAGCCTGCGATGAAAGGCCTGGTAGGATTGGAGGTGATCAGGTCACAGCCGCAAAGAACCAGACCACCAAGGTTGTTGCCTGGCAGTGACGCCCTGTCTGAGAGCACCTTCACAGACATCTGCTGCATTGCAATTTCTTGTTACGTATTGACCCAGAGTGAGTACACTCACTCAGAGATACTGATGCAACCAGTTTATATATCAGCCCAGCCACTCAATCAATCGAGTTCTAGTCCCACAATAAAATTATATAATTACATGCTGAAATCCTTCTCATAACATGGACTCAAATGTTAGAATTGTTATTGTCAAAGCTTTAAAGCAGCAACAGCTGAAAGCTGTGAACACATTGACACTGGCATAAAATCAATATGTTAAATATGTAAGCATTCATGACGCAACCTTAGCTTTCATTTGAGGATGTGTTCATGTCAAGCTGAGGTCCATTATTTCTATCAGCTCTGTCTTTACTAACTCTTGGGGAAGATAAGACTCTTTAGCTGCTACATGCTCCTCTATGTTCGCAAGCTTGTGAAACGAGGTGTGGAAGCTGTACAAACGAGGCTGATGAGAGTGGCAGGAGTGAATAAACACCAAAGTTTTGGACTGTCAGAGGCTTGATTGGAGACACCGAAGATACTGCATTGATTTGAGGAGAGCTGCAGATGTTTTGATGAATCTCTGTGGGCTTCTTACACAAGCATTTCATCAGCGTTGAAATAAATAAATAGAAATAAATAAATAATAATATTTGGGACCCTTGAAGCAAGGATTTCTGTAGCTTGGCGTGTCTGATGTGAGATGGTTTGTGGCAGTCTCAGGAGTAGCCCACCGGTTCAACCTCAAAACTGTCACACACCTGCTTTTCAGCAGCGTGAGTCAGAGTTTGTCACTTTCCTCAGCTGCACTGCACTCCATGGCGAAAGGGAAAATATGTTCGATGTGTATAAAGTAAATAAAGAGGACTCCCGCTCCCCTCTGCGTGAAGCGCACGCTCACAGAAACAGGAAAAGCTCAAACCGCGTTCACCGTTCGAAGAAAAAACAAGCTCGACATCTTTCATCCCGACTCTCTGTTGGTGGTAGCGGGATCCGACTCATGAGGGAAGGCTTCATGCTGCTGTGACACCAGGTCCAGCAAGGTCAGACCAGAAAGCACTAACTCCATTAAAGTCTGATCCCACTGAGGCAGATTACTTCTGTCCCGTCTCCCGCTATCCTCCTTGAACCGCAGCAGCGATTATATCTGCAGAGCAAAAAAAAAAAAAAAGGCTATTTTTGCAAAGGCGTGCCAAGACGCTCATTCATCTCGCTCCGAAGAAGCGACTACACCAAGTAATGGCCCGAGAGGTGCAGGGAGGCGGAAGTCTCTCACACCTGTCACAGTCCATCTGCTGTAGAAAACTCACACCTGATCCACAATGCAGAGAGGAGACACGGGGATCTACATGCTGCATCTACAATCACACACGCACACTAGTTTTTCGATATAATTCGCAATATGACAGTGTGGTCTGAGAGTCTTTCGTTATTAAGGTTATTCTTCACCAGAGTTGGGCATTTTAATTTTAACCAAAATCTAATGTACTAAATATGACTACTTATTTAACTTTGAATGCATTATGCCACCTAACAACAATACGGTCCGTGTAGAGTAATGCGTAGCTGACACCACCTTCGTGTTACAAAATAACCAGAGAAGTACAACTTGGCATTTCACAGCAGTCAATTACAGCTAAATATTAAAATTGCTCGCTTATCTCACAAAAGTGCAATTATGATATAGAACAGATAAACAGACTTTTGAAATAAATGATTAGCCTTTGATGAGGGGATAAGCTGGCAGGCAAGGGATCAAAAGTCTGTTCATTTATGAGTCCTTGCATGCCAACTGCGTGCCGTGCCTCACTGTAGAGAGTTCCCTCGGCTTCCCAATGCATAGTACTCTGATTCACTGGAAGTAATTGGAGTACACTCCTTTTTCCTACTGTCCAGTGCTGAAGCTCTGTATCCCCCTTTAGTCTGAAACGCTCCGTTTTCGCTCCTGTCTCTTAAAGGCTCTTTTTTAGCTTGTTACTCCCAACACTTGTCTTTACTTGCCAAAATATGTGTAAGCATTCTATTGGATAATCGGCCTGATTTCAGGTTAGACAGGCTGCGGCAGAGTTACATGCCCATAAGAAAAGTCAAAATTTCTGGTCGGGAGGAGAAACACACCTACATGGCAGTTATGGCACGACAAGAAATTAGCTCTGCATAAATATTGCAATGACAACCTTTCCAGAAATTGGTTCAACAAATGAACGAGGGAGGCTGTGTTTGTTACTAGTATGCAACGCTTCATGTACACGGGACTACTGTATGCCATTGTGATTACATGCAGGTTTTTATATGCAGGCAATTAACGCCTCTCACAATCCCAGTGTTCGAGTTTACCTTGCTGTTTTAATTCCTCCCTTATATGTCCCATTTGTCATGCTGGCACATCACACATCCCATCAGACTCCATCCAGAAGACGTTATTTGAGTCTAATCAATAACATTCTGAGTTACACTTGTCGTTTTTCCGGGAGCTAATGACAGAAGTTGTAGAGGAGTGAAACTTCTCGCTTCTTTCTGATCTCTGATGAGTTGCACATGTGCAGCACCGGTGAGGCGGCTAACTAGGCTCAAAAGCCACAAACAGCGGTTACATTTGTAAGATCTTTAATTTCACTCTCTTTCAAACCCAGCGCCGACTGAAGGATATTACTAGTGCTGGTTGACAGAGACAATGTTAACAAGCCATCAACCTTCATAGCACTGCAACTGAAAGGGAAAATTAGCATTTTCACCCCAGTGTTGTGTTCACATCACAGTCGAGCCGAGTCTACGGCGAGAAATCCCTGACTACTGCAGGGTTAACTGACCTAAGAGTAAATCCCAATATTTCATATTCACATTGCAAGTGTGTTAGTACGTTTTTCTGGCCAACATGAAAGGTGTGCTGGTGGCATATTAACTTTCAACAGCCATGCAAAGATCTTAAGGGTGAAATCTGCAATAATTTGTGCATGTACACGTTTTAAACCTTTTCTGCAGAGAGCAGTGCAGACATCCATACCATAACACTGAGTCACCACCTGGACACGGACACACACACACACACACACACACACACACACACACACACACACACACACCTGGACAAGGACACTGCACTACCAATTAGCCCCTCTTTTTCTATCAGCGCACCGTGTGAAGTGTTCATGCGCCTTGTAATTACCAGAGCAGAGGACGTGTTTCATTTAAAAAGCAGCACCACTGACACAGCCCTTCAGAGGAAACAAGCCTCTGACTCATTCAGAGTGAGTAACGGACAGGAGAAAGTCATCAGCCATCAGACATCAGCTGGCTGTTCCATGTCTGAACTGGAGGCCACAGACTTCAAAGTTTATAATCTAACACCGCTGCACTTAAAGCACTTCACCAGACGTAGTCGGAGGAAAGGAAATGACTCTAACGTCTAAAGAGCAACCTCCACTTTAGCAAGAAAAGGACGTCTGATGAAAACACGTGGCTGGGAAGAGTCGAATCAACCTGACCTTCTGAGCACACCCTATTCTGATAAATCACACAGGGCCGCGGCTCTTGATGACAGGCTTTCACGGTGCACAGAGCCCTCTCCAATGCAGCCTGCCAAAAGCAAGGTCCTATGAAGGAAATGCAGCTCTACACCTCACATTATGGCCCATAAATACAGCTGGGAGCGCTGACGCCCACAGCAGGCGACTGTTTGATGTGAGAAAGCAGAGAAAGTCCACTTAGAACTCATTTCACTGTCCCTTTCCACTTCTCGTGGAGGTCGGACGGATATAACGGTGCTTGTACGGTGAGATCGTGTGAGTAGTCACCTCTCAGTCCGTTTGTTTTATGAAGCGAGGACCGATTCAGCTGCGTTTCACTCACTTGCTCATCCACATTTAGGACAAAAGGAACGAAGATGGAGATGAGTCTAAGGAAGCTGCCGCTACTCCGTGAGCTGAGCTAAAAACCAACAACATTTCTCTGGTCCAGACTCACACAAATTAGAGCAGATGTTACAGGTTAACACGTATGCTAATGCTTCATAAAAAGATGCTGACAGGATTTGCTCGTATCAGGGCTTCACACACACAGGCTGTTGTATTTGTGGGACGAAATCCTGTTTGACTGCCCGGAGAACAAGCCCACTAATCTACAGCTCTATAGCCATTTTCAGACAGCTTACCCCCGCTATAATCTGCCTGAACCCCGGACACTTGCTTCTAAACACAGACTGAGATTAGCAGCCTATCAGGGACTTATAGCGCAACTATGAAAGCCACGCCGCAATAAGCTGCTCATGTCACTGTTTAGGAAGCCTCAACATAAAAGCATGAAGCGCCACCGTACGACAGCATGCAGACACGAGTGCCTAAACAACTCCTCTCAGGAAGTGTACGAGCTTGTAAAGATGGTTAATCACCCCGGGCATCCATGTGTTTCTCATGGAGAGCCCCGTCCTCGGAGCGCTCACACGCTCGGCCAGGAGTGAGCGGCACAGCTGGTCTTGATGACTCCAGCGCTACTTCTTTTGAAGGCTGAGCTCAGATAACTGCTGCTCTGGCCGGTTAGCGCGCATCTGAAATTACACCTCCACCTTCCCACAGCGCCCTGCCCAGGCGATCCTTCCTCTCCTCTGTACTGTACTGCACTGTACATCCACACACAAACACACACACACACACACACACACACACACACAGTCTTGAACAGATACAAAGGTAACTCTACCTCCTGAATTTAAGGATTAACTAAAAAGAAGCAATAGTGTCGACTCAGAAGTTTAGCCTCATCATTTTATGAGCAGCTGTTGCAGGTGTTTTGATATGAAGCATAAAGCATCCGTAGATCAATAATTTCATGACGGCAGTGCATCGGATGGCAGTGAGACGATGCCAAAGGGCTCGCATGTAGTGTTGAACCTAGAGAATATGCAGCTCTGCTCATCTCTGCAAAGCCTATCCAGCTCATTGTTCAGCAGTCCCGCCCACAACTTCAGTGTTTTGGTTCACCCTCACATCTCTCATAGAATCGTTTTCAGTGCAAAAGCTCTAAAAGCCCCACTGTGCAGTACCGGGCGACACACACAGACACAGTTAAGAGATTAGCCGGTGACTGTAGTGGAGCGTTTATTAACAAAAAGAGCCAGATATTTCCCTCAGGAGCTGGTGGAGACCAAAAACAGAGCTAAAAGAGAGTGAGTGTTAGATACACCGTGACTCCAGGTGAATACTAATGCTGCTTTGTAACCACTGGATGTGGTCTAAAACAACAAGTTCCACTAGATCAACTTCAAAAAGGAGGCGATTTTTGATATGTGTTCACAACTTATATCTGCCATGTGGCCCAAAAAACAGTTAATGTAGCTTTAAACATATTTACCTACCATTTCCCTATTAACATTTGCTGATTGACACTGAAAACCTTCTCATTTTACTTTTGCAATTACCGTTGGGCTGAAAGATGAAGGCCATCTTCCATTTCCAGTTGCAGGCATCTACTAACCCTATAGCATCATTTGAAAGACAACCTTGTCACAAAATAGTGTTTTTCCCCCCTACTTATTTATTATCAATGATCTATTTTGAGCTTGTCACTGTCTCATCTTAGTCATCATAAAAAGGCTGCTGACGAACATATTTCGTCACAGTTTTCGTTAACAAAGCTGATCCCTGATTCATAAGAGAGTCCACACAAAGTTAGTGTAAAGGAGGAGTTGTTGTTTGTGTTGTTTTATTTGCCGGCTGACCTAAGTTTGTTTCCACCAATCCTGATGTTGTAATTTGCATTTTCTTTGCCTTACTTCCTCAGTAAAGCTTGGCGGCTAATTCCGTTTCAAGATCCTGAGGAAGAGCACCGCTAAGTTACAGACGTGTGGTGATGAGACAAATAGCCTATAAAACCCAGCACAGGGCTGTATGTGGGACACTCGCCGGACAGAGATGTAAGAGTTGATCCGACTCTGTTCAGTGGTGACGGGAGAGCTGCTTGGCTGGGTTGGAGGTTGCTAAAGTAGGAAACAGCGCTGAGCTAGATCCGCCCCCCTCTGAACAACAACGTCATCGTCCATCACAATGTTTCACAGAGGACCTCATCATATGTCAATTCGGCTGACATCCCCCAACCCTATTGGCAACATCTACCCTTATTCTTATGACAGGCAATATCATCGTATGGTTAAATCAATCAGACTGTTCTGAGCAGCCTTGAGGATGCAATGGTTCAATATTTAAAAAGGTGCTTCAGTGTGCCGCTGCTGATCGACCACTGCACATCTGCCTTTTTAGAGACGGAGAGTCTGTATCCTCCTGCAGTCTATGCAAACAGTCAAGAAATCCATCTTTAAAGTAACCTTTAATGTAATCCTTCTATTTATTCTCCATTTTTTCAGTGCTGTCAGGTCAATCAGTCATACAATCACTTCCACCCCTTCTCTTTTTTTCAGCATCAATTGATGTAATATGAACACAGGAGCTCAATTAATACAGTGGGATTTATGTTCAACTCCATCCAACTGAAAGTGTGTCTTCACACATAAATCACCTCCCCCTCCCAGACTTCCCGTCTGATCTGATGCTAATCAGAGCAGGCGATCTTTAACTAGTTAACTCCTTTACTGGGTCATCTCTGACGCCAATTGTGCATTTCATCAGTTAGTATTTTTAGAACAGCGGCTTCTCCTCACTGTTACTCTGTGCCTGAAAAAAAGAGAGAAAAAAAAACAAAAAACACCACCACATGTCCTTTTCAACCCACTCACTGGTGTGTTGGTTTACAGTGAAGGACAGCGGTGACAAAGTGTGAATGAAGCTGCTCACACAGCTTTCATATAGCTGACGATGGATAATATAGATTGTACAGAAAGCAATTTAATCTATCCTTATTTCAGCTGGCTGCAGCAGCCGTCCACATGCACCGCTGTGCACATCAATCCAACGGCAATCAAAAAGGTTGTCGGAGGATTTCATAAACTGAGAATTAAACACGCACACACACTTTTTAATATCATCTCACAGAGGGAGCTTCAAAATGCCAAAAGGAAAAACCCTGCTAAGGAAAAACCCCGCTTTCTGCACACAGCATCAATCACGTGATGGCCTGATTCCAGGTGGAGCAGTTGTTTTTGTCTGCATTTAGAACCTGTTTTGTGTCCAAATCTATTTGTCCCTGTGGTTCACAATGAATGCACATTTTGTGAGCTCATGAATTGCAAGCCAAAGAATCTCTTCACAGGACAATTCTAAAGAACAGCAACTTCTTCTTGAGGAAAGCCTCAGATTATGTTCAGATTTGGTGGGAATACGTAAGAAAACAGTACATGTGGAAAATAGCTGCGGGACGCCGGCATGTAGGTCCACCACTGGCAGGATTTAAAGTGGTGTACTGTTCGTGCATGCTCTCCTACACACCTGTACAATGTCTGCACACGCAGGCGGAGGGCGCCCCATTCGAGACAATAAATATCCAGCTGCAGAGACAAAGAGGTGCCAGCCAGTGTGTGGCAGTCATTAGGTAGCTATGTGTAAAAGCAATCTCACCGATGTTCGGCGAGAGTCACAACCCCTTCGTACACTGGCGGCTCGCATATGTGGGTTTATCAAGCATAAATCAGCACATTCATAATGCATCCTTAGAGCGGGCTGCAACAGCTATTCACTTACCATAAATGACAGTGTTCTGGCAAAGAAAAGATAAATTATTTAGTTTGGGTTTTATATAGTGTGTGTAGTCATTCCTGCTCTGGTGGTTAAAGGGTAACTCCATCAATTTTACACATTAAAGTGTATTTAAAAAGGTCTTGGGGAGTACTGATGCACATGAGAAAAAGTAGCATGAAGATTTTTGTGGCTTCAGAGGAAGATGCATGGTATCTGATTAATGCCTCCAGTGCCAAGTTGCATTGTGGGCAATGCAGGAACCAGGTTCTGAAAAGTAGTCCACTGGTCTAACACTGTTGGATTCACTATGGGCAGACTCACAACTTCATTATTCTTCCCATTGAAAACCTGCCCCCTACATTACCCACAATGCAACTGAACCACGAAGTGACGTATTCAGTAGTGCTGCCCGAATCCTGCAAACACACTTGCAATGTGTAAAAGTGGTGTTACCCTTCAAAAACACAAACCACCACATGTGACTTTTGTCCTCATCCTTACTCCAGCTGCAATGACTTATCAATTAGATGTTGAAGATTAAATCAATCGACAACTATTTTGATTGTAGACAAAGTAGTTTGAGGAACTTCTTAAGAAAAAATCAAAATGCTTCAATACAGGCCTCTTAATTGTGAAATGTTTTCCAGTATTTTTTTTCCTCAATAATATCAACGTCCCACCCACAATACTATGTGATTGAATACACAATTGGGAACCAGTCTATCAACACTGAATAACTGGAATCTGAAAGCAACTAGGACATAAAGTCATCAGCTAAATGTCATGGAGTGCAAGTATAATGTAGCAAAAATTGATAAATTTAAGTAAAGTTACTAAAATCTTTACCAAAAAAAGGTGCATAATTTAAAAACGGGGCACCTGTCTATTTCATCCTCAAATTGCTAGTGTAGCCGCTAACTGTTGCTTAATGTGGCTGCTGTTAGCTGGTTTGCCCAGTTAGCTGTGCTGCTAGTGGTCATGAATAAGAGCTCCTAGCACCAGGGGTGTGCCGCTGTTTACACCGCTAGCACAGGAGCTTTGGACCGGGACAGGCTGGGGCTAGCTTGTTAGCGTGCTAAATTCAGTAGACAATACACCGACGTCAAACGCCAAAACTGTTATTTCTTCAGAATATATTTGATAATTTTGTTGTCATTAGTTATGTTGTCAACTGAAATCTTAGTAAACTACTTAATTACACTCCATTAATGGTTATGCTAGTTTTGACATCGACATTTTTATTCCCCAACAACGATCGACATTTTTTTTCAATATTTCCTAACATTCTATTGACCAAACAACTCACTGATCAATGGAGGAAAACAATCGACAGAAATACTGTGTAGTTGAAGTCCTACTCACCACCCCCTTCAAAAGCTTTCAGAGCCAGAGAGCACAGAATTATTCAGCAGCTGCACACACAAACAAAATGACACTTCTCTGACACAAAGTCACCACAACCTGGAGAGACGAGCTCTGTGCTTTCTTCCCCGCGCTGTTTATGCTGCACAGGGAGAAATTACAAAGAACAGCCTGGTGCCTTTGATTCCAGTGGACTGCAGTGAAGAGTGTGTGCATGTGTGCGTGTGTGTGTGTGTGAACGTGTGTGTGTGTGTGTGTGTGCACATGCACGTGTGTGTGTGTGTCCTCATGAGTTTCAGTCCTCTCTCGATTTCCGCTGCTGTTCCTGAAGGTGATGTGTTTTGGTGACACAGCTCGAAATGACAAAGCCCCACTTTCAAATGTTACCATCCGCCCACCCCACCCCCCCCCCCCCCCCCCCCCCAACACACACACACACACACACACACAAAAAAAGAAACGCTTCACTGCCCTTGACATTTGCTTGTTTCACTCTGCTTTTGAATGCTCTAACCTGCTCCTTGTCCGTGCGATGTGACAGGGGCAGGGCAGCAAAACACTTTTGTGTTTAATATAAAGCGCTCTGTCTGAAAGCTGATGCAGTATGTTCTCTGTCTCTGATCGAATCCCTCCAAAACACAAAGCCTGTCATGGCTGAGATGCTGTGCAGCGGTGGATATGAAAGTGTCCTGATGTGAGATGATTACAGTTTTAAAGAGGCAGTCTTCCTGCCAAAATAAATAAATAAAAATAATTCCCCCATACAAAAGAGCCCTTATTTCCCACCATGAGAAAAAAAAATGGGATCTGACTTTTATACATGCAATTTCCCCTCATCAGTTTGGTCTCGCAGCAATTCACGTGGTGTAGTATACATCACCCTGGAGCTCTGTTCTTGATTTTGGGCTTCCTGTTTTGACACCATGTGCATGAGGCTGTTTAACAATAAAACCGAGTGTTAAGGGAACAGTAAACCCCCTCTGCATCTTCTCCTCAAGTTGTGGAGCAGCGTGCAGGCCCGGCTCCACTCAGGAGCTGTGAATGAACTCCTCACTGTGGAGAGAGACACCAGGTTCTGTTATCTCAGGGGACAGGAGGACCGAGCGTCAGACACCGATGCACAGTTTAACTCGGCCGTGAATGTCAGCGACGCTCAGAGGTGTTTATCGAACACGATTTTTTTTTTCTTCTCCTTCCTCGCGTAAGAAACTGATCGAGCCGCTCCTGGAGACGAACGGGCGAAAGTAACTAAGTAACGAATGAACAAAGAGGGGTTTTCACAGCAAATTTCTTTTACCTCCAAAAAAAAAAAAAAAAAAAAAATGAAAAAATGCATCCTAAATGCTTGGTCGTTTCCGAGCCGACACCGTGTATGCACATCCTCCCCCCTCTGCCTGTGCAGCAGCTCCGGGTCCTGCCTGCCTGTCTGTCTGCACAAAGCGCTCTGGATCAGCGGGGATCCGGATGGAAGAAACGCTGCGGAACGCGAACAAAGCCCTTACCTCAAAAACCGCGTCGGTCCCCGGTGGATGCTGCTGCTGCTGCTGCCGCCGCTGCTGCCCGCCGGTCCATTCCGCTCCTGGTCGCCTCAATGCACGGAGAACATGCGGGCTCGGTTTGAGGCTCCGCGTCCACGGAGAGGACATCCACTACTACAGAGAGCCGAGCTGTCCGTCACGCTGTTGCTGGCCTTCTTCTCTCATCCAACATCAGTCTGAGGGGCGGAGTCAGGCAGCTTGTTGGCTTGTTGAGGGAAGGAAAGGAAGCGAGGGTGGAGGGACAGGAAAGGGAAGAAGAGGGAAGAGGAAGGACAGGAGGGAGAAGAAGAGGCATATTGATGTTGAATTTGATGCCTTCCTGGCAGCAGCAGCAGCTGGTGAGCAGAGAGGATAAGACAGGGTGGAGGGAAAAGCATATTTGTTTAACGTCTCTTAATTTCCCAGCAGGACTTTTGCGGAGACATAAAGGGCACGTTGGGGAACGCCACTTGCTTCAATGCCACGTTCATATCTATCTGTAAATATGAGGCTGCAGCCAGCAGTAGGTTACCGTTCTGATGTATGGCAGGGTTTGGTGTTGTTCCTGGAACATCATAACTGATGCTTCGCGGGGACCAATCTGTGAAGCTGACAGATCATGTTTTTTTTGTAATATTGAAGCTTTGCGACTCGGGGGGGAAGACCAGAAAAATACCCATGTGGTAGAAATTATCGTTTTGTGACCCAGAGCATGTTTACCTAAACCCAACCAAGAATTTTAAACCAAAACCTAACCAAACAGTGACAGGAAACGGAAATAAATAAGTGAATGTGGTAAAAAATAATAATTGGACAGTATGACCTGCTCCAACTGGGATGCAAAATCCAGTTTCCTGGACCCATGAGGCCACAACAGCATAGCAGCGGAGGACCATCAGCGCTCCCCCTGTGTGGAGAAGCAGTGTGTAGCTCCGGCAGGCAGCAGGGCATCGTGCTGCTGAACCGTACCAGCAGCAAGACATACTTTCTGCTCAAGTCTACGCTATGATTTTAATATTTTTGTCGCTTTACCCTGCTGTTAAACAGCCTTTCACTTTTGGCTCTACATTGTAGGAATGTGGACGTTGTATAGGTTGAGGGAACGTAGGGCCAAAGGAAAAAAAAACATGGCATACAGTTAAACAAACGTATATATATATATATATATATATTAGATGGGACTTATTTTAGGTGGCTTAAATGCATCCTGCCGCTGGTACGGTTTCAGCAGCACAAAGCCCTGCTTCCTGCCGGCATTGCACGCTGGTTCTCCACACAGCCGGAGAGCCGACAGTCATCTACTGCAGGTAATACACTGACTAGGGATAAGTGCCTCTAACAACCACACATCAAAAGACCCCATCTATCCCTTTAAGGCTCTGACATACCAAACTGACATCAAAGAATGAGCTGTGACGGTGGCAGTTGCCTCACGTCTCCTGTTTCTCAGCCACAAAGCTGCACTTGAACACACCACAGAGACTACCGCCGACGGCCAGGGAGCTTGTAGCCTCTGCAGCCGCGTGAAGAGAAAAAATACCCAATATACACGCCGTCGTTGTTGATTGAGCAGCATTCTTCACAGCGAGGAAATGTCTGATGAAAGATTGCAAATGGCACTGACGAGGACGCAGAGGAAACCTACAGTGATAAAGTGATAGGCCCAACAAGATTTCACTTTCACATGCTCAATTGGCCAAATACCCTCATGCACGGGCCAGGCAGCACCAACAGAGCGGGACACACCATAACCAACCACTGACGACTCTCTTTACAGGCCTAAACTAAGCTAAAAGAAAGAGAATGAAAGAGAGCTATACATGTGAAAGAGTTGGAGCTACATTAAAGTGTCTGCAATGAAAGTGCACTTTGGTTCAGCGCGGAGGACGAGGTCACAAATGGTGGCTCCATACAAACAGATGCATGATGAGACGGGGCTCAGAGAGCTACATATGGACAGAGGGAGAAAGGAGAGGGGTGGCGCCTCTTATTTGGCTGTAGCTCACTGCATCGCTCCCCAACCCGTCCTTGACATCATCAGATACCTAGCCCGCTTCATATCTTTCAAGCACCTTCGAGGTAATGTCGAGCTCCTGGGTTTCATCTTTGACCACTTCAAACATAGCTGTCGTCGCTCGCCTGATCTGGATGCGGGGCTTTTGTCAAGTGGAAAGATCAGCGCTACGATTCTGTGACGTGAGCATGACATTAGCTGAAGACAGCAAACAGGGCTAAACCTTTGCTGTAACCTATATTTACTGGGCTTCTTTCTCTAACTCTCGGCAAGAAAGCCAAAACACGTTTCTCTCTTTTTTTTTCCCAAAATGCTGTCACCGTACATTTGCTTCCAGGAAAGAAAGAAGTCAAGATAAGTTTGCTTCATTTACTCAGTGCTTTAAACCAATGATTCCCATCTTCTTTGTGTTTGACCCCTCACCGTGAACGAGTGACTTGCTACTTGCGATGAATTGCCAGCAGTGTTCATTAAAGAAGTTTTCAGATGGTTTCTTTTGAATAAATGTTCAAGGTCACAAGGGGCCAAACTATCCAATATTTCACAGGTTCTTTCCTGATTGTTTGTGCTTTGTGAGAAAGTGATGAACGAAAGCAGAGTTAATGAATGGGCGCTCTCATTTTTCAAAAGATCCCTCGTGCGACACACCCACTGTCACCCTCCCAGCCTGCAGGCAAAGAGATGAAGTTTTAACAAGTCAAATACCATTAACACCCAGTTGGTAATAATGTGTTTAATTGTGTTTGGTACGTTGAATCTTCCATAGATTAAGAAACAGGCATGAGTTTCGTGAGTGTGGTGCAGCTGGTGAGAAACTGAAACCTCTGTAACCGTACGGCGACAGAGTCTCGCAGATGTCTAACACGGTCAACTGACCGGAGCGTTTCATTTTGACGAGCAAATATCAGTGACTTTCTCCGGGTCAGAACCTGAAAGGGCAATGCATGATTTTTCAGGAATGAAGGATGAATCATACACTATAAAAAATTAGAGTGGAAGAAGAGGTGCTGGTAGTTGGTTTTAGTTACTATTGGACCGAGTCAGGCGGGCTGTTGATTTCAGTCTTTATGCAAAGCTAAGCAAACCAGCTGCAGGCAGTAACCTCACATGTGACAGTGGTATCAAACCTTTCATCCATCTCTCAGCAAGAAGGTGAAGAAGTGCATTTCCCAAAATGCCAAACTCTTGCTTAAATGTGTAACAACATGTTTTTTTTTCAATTGGATACCTTCAGCATGTAGCCTGCCCTTGCAGGTTTCTACTGTACAATCTTACCAGCCCCAGCTTTAAAGGACCATGAGGTTGAAGGGTTTTGTCAACTGTTTTTATTTGTCCCAGGTGTTTCAGAGTAGTCACCTCTGTAAGGGCCTTCAGGTGGAGTTAAGTAACAGTTAAACATATATATTCATTTGAAGCGTCAATGTTTTCCTGCATAATAAGTGTGAGGGTGTGTGAGAGGGAGAAAGAGAGAGAGAGAAAGGGTAGTTTGTGTTATTGTGCGGCGCTGGGATCAGCCGGTGTTGTGCAGGTTGTGTGTTTGTGCGCTGCTCTCTTAATTGCCTCATCAGTAAATGTCAAACGTTCAAATGGCCCAGCCATCAAGATTTATTTATTCATTTGTGCTCCATCAGATGCAGGCGCTGGTGCTGCATGCTGCAATTACTGCTGCACAGCCAAATGTGCCAATGAATAATAAATCACAACACAAAGAGATCTAACCGGCTGTCTGTGAACCGTAAGACCAACTGGAAAGTAAACTTGCATGGTTTTCACGCTGCAAAATTCCTATTTAACCACTGAGTCCCCGAAGCATGTTCGGATAGCCTCTTAGAGAACCGAGGAGGGATGCGTAACAGTGGTGGAAAAACTTTCACACACACACACACACACACACACAATAATCCAGATACACATGTATGGATGACAGAGCGCAGATTCTCAAAACGTTGCCTCAAAATAAAGCAACCAGAGGCATTGGCTCCGTTGCACACAGGCTGTTCTTCCTCTCCGAAGTGCAGCTCAGTAACGGGGCGTTTGGAGGCAGATGACTCACACCAACTCACTGGTGTGCTCAGAGACTGTGACTGAAAAATAGAGTGTGAGGGGGCTGTAGGAAGTGTGTTTGTGGGCCCAGAGCAATATGTTAAGACCTGTGCACCAAAACGTCTTCCTACAGTCATCCCAGCAGCCCCCCAGCAGGTCAGCAGCCCTTTGTGGAGCGCCTGACTCGGCTACTTATCGTCTTTCTCCAGGTGCGTGTCAGTCAGCCACACTTCATTATACCGCTGCCTTTGTAGTGGACAACCGTGAGAGGAATTTCACAATGAGGAACGGGGAGGTGTGTAACCACGTGTGAGACAGTGTGTGCATGTGTGTGGTGTGCACATGCAAGTGTATCTTGCACTTTTTAGCCCAGCTGCAAAGCTGTTTCCCTTGAAACTGGCTGCTCACAGTGATCAAAGGGACCAATTAACCCTTGGCATAGTCCCACTCCCTAGTGACTATCCACCTGTCAAGCTTTTCATTCTCACGCTGCATGATACAGTTTACAGTAATAGTGGTGAAAGCTTTCCCAGTCGGAATTTACGGTAATTTTTGAAACAATGGCTCCTTGATTTCATACAAAAGGAGACAAAAGCCGCCTCTCATTTCTGGTCCAAGACCACCGATTTTGCCGGCTGAAAAGACAACTGTCAGTGCCAGATACTATCAGCTCTAGCTAGCTAATTAACTTTGGCTCTGTAAAATAGCTGAAAACCATCTCCAGCTGTCTTGAAGGAGCCTGTAAAAGGGTAACATATACTGCGCTGAGGTACTAAGTTGGCATCCTCACCAATTGATTATGTGTTCTTAACTAAGACATTGAAGGGATTCTCAGCTGGTTCCTTGGTGTGAGAGGTTTGAATGTTCTCCCTGTGTCTGCGTGGGTTACCTTCCTGTAGTCGTGCCCCCCCCAGTCCAATGATATGTCAGCCCTGTAAGGGATGATGTATTTGTGAATGCTAGCCAGGAAGTTAGCATCGCCCCGCCTCGCTCCACAATAAATCTCTGGGACTGTGGAACTGGATTTTGGATTATCATCAAAAATAAGTTCAGTGGCAAACACAAGTGTATGACACTTACACATTTTGTTCAGTTTGGCAACCTTCACAAATGAACACAACTCATAGTTTATTGGCGTACATTTAATCATTATAACTAATAAGCTAATGTTAGGTTATAACAGACTATGCCTGGCATGACCAACACTATCCTAGTACACTATAGAATACACACTTTTCTATGAATTGATCAATGTACAAGTTGTATGACGTTAAATGTCCCAGAATACTAGTCTGTAGTCTGTAGTCTGTAGTCACTTGCTAGCAACCATTATTTTTGAGACATTGGGATATTTACTGACGTATTTGATGTAATACAGAAAGTCTCTTAAGCTTGTGGTGACCAGAGACCTTATTTCATTTAACAAAAAAAATAAATAAATAGATGAGAGGAAACTGAAAACTGATTTAGAGGTTTTGGGACTAATTTGTGGCAGCTGTAGCTCAGGAGGTAGAGGGGGTTGTCTAATAAACGGCAGGTCGCTCGTTCAGATCCCCGTCGAAGTATCCTTGAGCAAGAGACTGAACCCCAAATTGTTCCTGATGATGAGCAGCTGGCACCTTGCATGGCAGCCTCTGCCATCAGTGTCTACGTGGGTTAATGTGACATGAAGTGTTGCAAAGTGCGTTGAGCAGTCAGTAGACTAGAATAGTCTAGCTGTAGCTCAGCGTGTAGAGTAGGTCAACTAGTGATCGGAAGGTCGCTGGTTCAAATCCCAACATGCAGGCTGAGCTGCATGTCGAAGTGTCTTTGAGCGAGATACTGAACCCCACATTGCTCATCAGTGAGGGCCCTGCGATGAACTGGTGACTTACCCTGCCCTCGCCCTGAGACAAGGCTGGGATTGGCTCCAGCAGCAACACCCCGCAACCCCATGGAGAGGGATAAGCGGTTACGGACAATGACATGACATGTCACACGCGAATGACACTTTTTCTTACATAACTTGTAACCCCACAAAATAATGTATTGAACTAATCTTCCTAAGTAACATTAGCTAGGCATGCTAATGTTTGCAGCTAAGGTTAGACCAGACAGACACTGTCTAATCTATTCCTGACACTTCTTGTGTTTCAAGTCCCAGAAAGACAGGTAAACCCAAACCCTTTCAAAGTATGAAGTCTGACAGGCCTGCCATGCCTAGTTGCCTAGGATGCAACGCTAGGTCTTCTTATTCTTTTCCACAAAACACCACTTTAGCTCCATGTGACTCCTCTCTTCCCTCTCGGGAGGGTAAAGCCACCGCTGACGTCCCCTCTGGTGATTTATGTGCACGTGCACTGGCGGCTCTTGTCGGTGCTTTAAAACCAAAACACTCCCACTACCAGAGCCACCCGCATCATCGCTACCTGCGTAATCATCACAGCGACTCATAACTGTGTGATTGAGATGAATCACGGCGCAGTCAAAGCTCTCTGCTGTTGCTAAAATCATATCTGAACATCTGGCCATCTTTCTGATCTGCCCCGCTTTGTTGTTCCTCTCAACTAATTGTGGCCATTAGAAAACTGCAAGAGCGTGACGGTTTCCATGACAACGCACTGATGTGCTCTGGTGTTTTGAGTTTCAAATATCCCGGCCATTTCATGCCATCTGTTCTCCTAATCGCAATACCTCGACTGATTTGAAATTATGAGAGTCAACAAATCACAGAAGCCTCGCTGACATAATGGGCTCGTTCAAATCAACAAAATGCAGCTGGAGGTGTTTGGTGTAGATTTGACACATTGAAGGATGGGTCTACTGAGAACATTTTATTACCGCGGAGTGATAAGCAAACATCAAAGGATGTAGTGAAATGACAAGTGGGCAACGTAGCTTTTAACAGACTGAACAAAGAATTGAATCTGGTGGCTTCAGGCCATTCAATGGTCTGATGAGCTCATCTGTGCATATGGGAGAGACGAGCCAAATGATCTGCCGGAAATGATCTGGAACATAATTACCACATTCTGCACCTCACATTAACACAATGTTGGAAAGTAATTTTTAGAAATGCCCATTTAAGTGAGAACTTGTTTATGAGCTGTTGGAGCAGTGTTCACTGGAGAGCTGAGAGTGAGCAGAGCCAGTCTGCAGCCGTACTAGTGGCATTGTGGGGCTTCTCTAAGGCTGGATTCGCATGATATAAGGCGGTGCAGCAAACACGCAGTCATTCCCATTCATTGTAACGAGGGCGGTCCCTTTTGGCTACGTCGGTGCTCTGGGAAATTTAAGGAAAAGTTTTGCCGTTTCACCGCCCCACTGGATTTTATCTGAATCAACCCCTAGACAGTGATTTTCTGAATAAAATGCTAACAGATATGTATATTCACCATCTTAGTTGTGTGTTAACGAGTTAACATTTTCTAATTAGCCCTTAAGTACAGCTAAACATAAAGCGAATATCACTAGTTTATCAGGTTGTAATATATTGTGATGATCAACACGATGACTGCCCGGATAGACATGAGGAGAGCAGCAGATTGATGGAGTCAGTCCAATAGTTTTATTGCAGAATTTGAACATTGCCCATGACTGTTGCATTACTGTTACTGACTCCAAATGACAATCAATTTACCAGATAATTTATCCCAAAACAGCACACAGTACATTCCACCATGTGGATACAACCCGTAAATTGCAAGAATCGTGCAATACCTCAAACTTCAGTTTTAGTATAGGTCAAGGTGCACTGAACAAGTTTCAGTCTTCTCAGGGGAAGATGTGAAGAGTTCACATCTGATGAAAATGCACACCTCATACCGCTGTGATTTTGTTGAGCAGTAGCTGGTCCACCCATTAATGAGGGTGTAGCAAGATGAATTTTGAGAGAAGTGCACAGGCTTGGATGTAGGGTTTGACAATGTTCTGGATGTAGGATGAGCCACTCTCAGTACTGGTGTCCTGGGAGAACATGGGTAGTTTGAAGATGCAGGCACATGCAGTTGACCATGGTTAATAATGCTTCCACTTGCCACTGCACCAGATGGGCGCATGTTGATCCGGTTTTCTTTCACTTACATGCAGTGGCTTTTCCATTAGCAACTCATACAGGCACATCAGCGAGGGACTTAGCGGTATAGTCTAGGATGATAAGCGCTTGATGAAAAAACTTCCACCTTGTGGTGTATGAATCTGCAGGAGTGGGTTCTTGCTGTGATGTCGGCAGTGAAGGATGGCTGGTATCACACAAAAATTAATTACACTCTGTTCCAGGGACAGAGTTCTCATTGTAAAAAGAGAGGTTCAGGTTCAGGTGGGGATCAGACTTCCATTAAGATACATCAGCCAGACACCCAATGCTGGTTGATATCATGTGGGGAAGACCAAGACAAAGATGGGCGATGTCAACTAAGGGATATAATCATTAAGGACATTAAAGCATGTTAACATAAGGGATTTACTCACATTTGGACCAAACAAGAATCTGGTTATGAAAAGGGTTCACAGTTAATCTCTGACCCCCCCATGTTATTTAGTAGTCATCTTCTGGACACCATGGATATCTGTGTCAATTTCAGTGGCAGTCCATTCAGTATTTGTCAAGCAGTTCTAGTCTGAGCCAAAGTGGTGAACTGACCAGCCAAGTCTGCGATGCCTGGAGCTATAACATGATCTGAGAGCCCATCTTGTTGACAGTCGGGACAATGAGTAGTTATTATCATAATTATCATAAAAGGGTTTTATTTGCTCCAGTGGATATGACAAATGTTACACCTGTTGACACCTTACTTTACCTGTAAGAAAACACAGCTATAATAGGTGGGAGATCCCCACATAGTTCTAAATAAACAGGATAGTCTTTTTAGGATGCAAGACTAACTATAAAAGGCTGAGCACACCTTCATTTTCGGTTCATGTTGCACAACTACTACATAAAACAAGCAGCAAGAGAAGGAGCTGCAGATGGTGAATCAAAGAACGACATAACTGAAGAAGACTAGGGTGAGGAGAGTCCACAGGAACCACTTAAACCTCCTCAAACCCGACAAAGAAGAGGCAGAGAAAATGTTGAAAGTAAAGCCTTGGGCTGAAGGCTCCACGAGGAGCCCACCACAAATTCGAGATGGCAGATACCACACTGACATAATAAACAGAGACAGTCAAAACAAGGTAGGAATTATTCACTATGGACGAACGTGTAAACTTCAAAAGAGACCGATGACTTGACACCAGCGTGATATAGTACATTTTGACCACTTCATATGCCTCGACTGTCTCTGAAGAGCAGCAGAACCACAGCTCTTATTCAAAAAGATGAGCTCAAGACAAACCTGAGATGTCACCATGGGAACACATTACTGTGTTAATGCCCCTGCAACTTATCAAATGGTCAGGAATAGACAAACTGGAAAAGGTTTCTTAGATTAATTCATTCCAAAGGTTGTGTGGTGACTATCTGCTGCGATTCTTTTGCTTTCACTTCCTTTGTTCGCACAGTCACTGTGCTCCGCCTAAATATTACATGTGCATTAAGAAGGCCAGCAGATGATGGATGTGTTGCGTCTCTCTCTTCCATACTTCCTCCAGTCCTCGACACGGCTGAACTCGGCGACCCCGGGACGAGAGAATGCAGGAGAAAGCTCTCATCATTGCAGGCTGTTGACACCTCCACATGTCCTCTATACATGTCACAAAGACCCCCACAGTGCTCTCCAACAAGCACCATTGTCCCATATTTAGACCCACTGGCCCACATAGATCCCACAGCAATATGACGTTAGAAAGGCTTTTTTTTTTCACAGTGGCCAGTTGACAAGGCTGCTGGCTGGCAGCCATGTTTGAGAAACCCACCTCCTCCTCCTGCTCCCAGTCAGCAATCAGCCGCCAGAAAGATTTCAATAACATTAATGACCCCTTATCAAATCACTATTTATTTATATATATATATATTTATACTTTTTTTTAAAAAAAAAACCTACCTAGTTGTGATACACTACAGAAGCTTTGAGCTTTCAAATGATGAATAAATGATCAGAAATGAGAGAAAATGTTGGCAGCCAATGTTTCTACAAACCTCTGAGATCTTCATATGTGTTCATGTCACAGACTGCTCCCGTACAGACATTTTTAAAATACGTGTCATTCTACGTTGACGTTACACGTTTATGACCCGACTTTCATATCCGGGGCTGATAGGGTGGCAGAGGAGTTACAGGCAAGAGTGCTGCCAAGACAGTGACCACAGTTCACTGTGTTACACCACCGCTGGACAACCTCAAGGAGACCAGCTGTGATTATGATGACGAAACCCAGATGATTTGACAACAAGTCAGGCATCTCCAGCCATGTCTGACCGGAGCATAAGCGCAGTGTTGTCACAAGATATAAATCAAAACAGAACAGTTGCAGAATAAGTTTCAACATATGTGTGATTTGCAGAAAACTGCATTGCCAACAATTGTTCTGGTGATCGGGTTGGAGAAACGTTCTACCTGTTCCTGTTCTTTTCCTCTGTCCTGTGACTGTTGTCCATCCTCTAGTTCTTGACATCAAAAGAGAAGAATATCAAGTATGATGATGGTATTTTTAAATGTTTTGTCCTTCATGAACAGTTTGATGTGTAAAAATATCAACAGAAACTTTACAGAATGAGCAGTTGAGACTGTGCCAGACAGATTCAGCAATTCTTTTAGATCTGATTTTTGTTAAGGTTTTGCCAGGAGGAAATGTAGAGGGACATCTCCAGAACTAGATCTCACCTTCATGGAAATTGAATCCACATTGAACCTGATCAATCAGTCTGCACTGGTCTTTAAAACACAGTCTTCAGAGTGGCCAAATGTGAAAACTGCATTTTTTTTCTGCACAGGGAAAATTAAATATTCACATTTGTCTCTTTGCCTCTCTGTGATCACCTATTTTAAGTGCTTGCAGCAAATGACACAACACGCACATCATCATAAACTATATTTATGTTTGTTTTACCAAATGAGTTCATGATCATAAAACAGTAATTGAATAAAGAACATTATTTGTAAGCTTGTATGCAACAACTGTACACAGGAGGCGAGGATAGAAAAGAGAAGATGGAATTGAGACTCAGCAGAGAAAGATGGCTGTGTCTGTCTCGCTCCTGATGGCTGTGATGCAGTCGCTGATGAAAAGTCCTTGAACTGATCAGGAAAATGAAAATGTAAATAAGCACAACTGACAAAAGAGGCAAACTCCATCTGCAGAAGGAGACCGTGTGAAACAGCGTCAGGCAGAGCAGCCTCTAAATGGACCTAATGAACAGATTGTTATTATTAACTGCTGTTTCCAAAGTCAAGATTGAATTTTCAATGTTAATTTGTGTTTTCAGTCTGAAAAGATTCAGGGCTAACAATTCATTTCTTCATCAGTGATGATGATCAGTTTGAATATGAGTAAGACGAACACATACAATTCTGATGTAGCATTCATCTTAATAGATGATTTATAACACATCATGATAAAGCTGCAAGAAGCCATCAGGGCAGTGATCCACAATAGAGTAAAGAGCAATAAATCATCAGATTTGAAATCCTGGAACTAGCAATGCTCAAAATTGATGTTGATGAATTTTCCGTCAATCGTGTAATGCAGTGTGCAGGATCCGGATTGAAAAACACTGGAGTCCTGCACTAAAAAGATTCAGCCCTTTCTTCTATTACTCAGGGGTTTGTGTGTGTGCAGAGGACCTAAAAATGTAGCTGCACAGATATTTCACAGTTTTAAATAACTCGGATCACTGTGGACGCAGGGAGGGAAGGAAGGAAGAAGACTTTGATCGATTTTTCTCTATCAGCTGGGACCTCTCGAAGCAGGTTTGAGTATGCCAGTGGGATGGAAACATTTCCAATCCTGAATTTCAACATATTTTCAAGTATATTTTACCGATACAGATTGTTTGGAACCTGCCAGTTGCTGTCACTTGCAGCTATATTCATTTGAGCTGCTGCTTTCACAGCAGCATTGGACCCCATGAGGTTTCCCTGAGATTTCTTCACACTCTAACTGTCACTTCCTGGGAGATGGCAGCCCCGTTCTCACAGCATCACCATAGGGCTCACTTTCTCTACTTATTTCCTCCTCGCAGTATTTCCCGCACAGGCTTCACACTTTCCGAAACAGCAATTAGTCCCCTTTTTTTCCCCATGTCTCACAGTGTAAGGTCACAATCATCCGTGCTGATAAGACTCCAGTTTTGCTGTCACACTTCAGCACTTCCTTAAAAATGTCTGTTGTCATCCCATGACAACCTCGCCGAGTCTGTCTGTATTTTATTTTTAAGTTCCATTTTTAGAAAGATTGCTCCTTCTTCTGCTCTCTCTCTCTCTTTGACTTTGTTTGCCTTTTTCTCCATCTCTCTTTTTTATTTTCTGGCTCAGCTTGCAGTCTGCCTGTTATCTGACTGATGTAAGCTGGATGTAATACCTTTAATGATTACATGTTGTTGATAAGATAAGCCTCCTTGAGCTCTTTGGAAGTCTTGCGGAAACGTCTCGAAACCTTAAATATCGCTCCCGAAGAAGCAGTGGATGAAGAGTGATGTTGCCTCTGCATTCATTCCAGTAGGAAAAAAAAAAACAGCCACTTGTAAAAGCTGCTGTGCGTTTGTTACCGCGCAGACATCCGCTTGCTTTTCTGGTCGTGTATGTTTTGGGTTGCCGCCGCCAGATATAGTGTCACACTCTCTCTCAACCCAGTCTCATTCTGTCTTACTGGAAAAGACAAGGATGAGGGTGGTCGCTTTAAAAGCAACACATCCCCAGGCAGGCACGGCTCTGTCTGGTCCTCCATTATCTCACTGCACCCGCCTTGTGCAAGCTTGGAACTAGGTTGTTTCCATGGTGACCAAGTATTTGATGGACAGGTCTGCGTATGATGGCCGGCCCGCTGTGAGAGCTTCCACATTCTGCTGTCATCCGAACGGGATGCTGAGGATGACGCATCTCCACATGTTCATGGGTGCACACTGTAAACACATACGCATGTACAGAGACACTTTCGCTGTCAGGCTACTGTGCAAATTGAACACCAACACTCAAAATCTGCACTCAGCAACCCTACTTTTACGTACGAACGCCTACATCTCTTGCAGCCAATCCTGCACGCCCACAGTACAGTACATGCAGACAGAATGAAGGTGTCATTCATGCAAGAGATCCCTCTTTCCATCCACCCATCCATCTATCCGTCCCATATCCGCCAACACTCCCCGTTTTTGCAGCAGTCTCACAATTTCTAATCCTTTCTCCCCGCTGTCCTCCCTATTGTTGATTTATCTGGTTAATACTCCTGATTTTACAGTGATACAAATAAAATTGGTGTTTCTCAGTCTCCATGTGGGATGTGCACTGTGGAACCTGGCAACCCAACCAGAAAGCCACATGCAGACGACCCTGCCAGGCCCTCTATGCCACTCTCTACGCTGATGAAAACGGATGAAACGGATCCCAAGAAGAAGAAATACCATTCAATATTTTCACGCCACTTAGACCCTGAAGTTTGTTGACATTTGTCTGTTTCACTTGCTTATCCTCTTGCCTCCACTGTACATTTTCAATGTCATATTTTGTGCTGTTTTTTTTTTTTTTTTATTAATTTTACCGCAAGCTATGAATTTTATCCCTGCACTTATTCTATTAATCTGTGGTGGAGGGTTCTATGGAGTTGGGCGCATTGACGATTTGTTGATACCCCAGAATATTGCCCTCTCTTTCACAGCCAAATGTTGGCAGGTATGCCATTCATCCATCCATCCACCAGCCATCTTCTTCCACTTATCCAGGGCCAGGCCAGGGTAGCAGTAGGCCAAGCAAGATAGTCTAGCGGTATCTTCCAGCTTCGGGGGAACCCGAGGCATTCACTTGCCAGATAAGAGCTATAATACCTCGAGTGTGTACTGGTTTCTCTGAGTTGTATGCGCCTGGAAAGCTCCTCATCCAATCTCTCATAAGACCATCCTAACTGCACAGAAAAAAAAAAAAAATCAGCTGCTTCTTTCTGCAATATTATTCTTTTGGTCATCACCCAAAGCTAAGGATATATCTAAATCTTCCTCTTCACCATGGTGGTGTGCTATAATGCTGCATTACTGCTGACGCCACTCTAATCTGCCAGTCAATCTCATGCTCCATTTTACCCTCACTTGTAAACAAGACCCCAAGATAAATCCTTAACTTAGAGCAGCAGCTCACTCCCAGTCCAGAGGGACCAATTCACCCTTTTCCAGCCAAGCCAGCCAACCATACCCCATAGGCCTCCTTCTTTAGATTGATGACTTCCTTCAACGCTGGTGTCCACCACTTGGTTCTCATGCTGGCGCCATAGCAGGCACTGACAACCTCCGTACAAACCCTCCCACTGTCTCTAAAATGGCAGCTTTGAACACTCTGATTCCATGTTCCCAACTGCCCTCAAGATGGAAGAGAAATTCTTGGTGGAAGGTGGAAGTTTCTCCAAGACATACGGCTGTATTAAACGCAAAATTAATCTTTGGCCTATATCGTTCTGCTACCCAGTACACTTATTAACCACTTTAGGCACACATATGGCATTTAATATGGCCAGTCCACAAATAGCACTGATCAAGCAGGCCGTTCCTTCCAATCAACCCCGTCCAGGTCTCTCCATCGCTGCCTGTGTGATCTGAAAAGTTCCCCAGCAGAACTTCAAAAAGTCCAGGAGCAGTATCCCTTCCAGGACGTTAACCAGAGATGCATCGTCTGCACTGCTGTTCATTGCACAAACAATAGTCAGAGCTTTCCTCTCAGTGACTTGCAGTCACATGGAGGCGACCCTTTCATTCTCTGGGGAGAACAGTGCGGCACTCAGCCAGGGACTCGTCAGTATCCCAGCACCCATCCGGTGCCTCTCACCCTGGGCAACTGCTGAAAAGACAGAATAATGCCCCTCTACAGGAGTTTGGGTCCCCACCAAATGCTACTCTTAGAGATGAGTCCAAATGAAGCTTTAGCGAAAGTTCAGACAGGAAGACTACTCCTTTGCTGGCTCAGTCTTTAGTTTATTTCTCATGCCATCCTTTCATTTACTCCTCTCACTTGTTATCGCCTGTCATTATCTGGGGCTGTCAACTAACATCATTGGTTCACATCAGCTGGGCACATCTATCCAATAGCTTAGCGACGCACCTTCACTGTTAGCCTTTCATCTTGCTACTGTCTTTTTAGATACGATTGCCTCTAGTTCATTCATGCTGCTGTTCCCCATCACTACCCAGTCTTCACAGGCTTCATCGTTTCATCAGCCTGTCTCAGAAGAGTCATCAGTCAGCACCACCAGCTGGTGCGAACTCCACGGGGGGATTCTTCTTGCTGCTGCTCAGGGCAGACGGCCTTCGATCGCAAAATCTCCCTGTAGAGTCGAAGCGCCAAAGACTTTCTGACTACACTCATTACCACGTTTCATCTGCTGTAATACATTTTCTTCACTTCATTCGCTCGTCTGTCCTGATTGAACTATATCTAGTTGGTATAGCGTCACCTTCTGCACCAGCTCCAGTTCCTTCCCCACCAGAGAGGTGACGTTACACATCCACACAACTAGTCTGCAGTGAGCATGCTTGCTTGTGTTTATGCATTTGTACTGACTGTGTGAAGTCATCACTGAGTATTTCCATTACATGCTTTTCTACAATTCAAATCCATGTACCTATACTCCATGGAGCTCAGGTGTAACTAGAGTTCACTAGAAACACCTGGCCAATGCTCAAGTTACTAAAGCCCGTGGGCCGAGACACCGGCACTGGTCCCTTCACCAAGCTCTGCTAAGCCTCCTTTCTTTTCCGTGGCCTTATTTTGTTTAACACTGACAATGTGAACGACATGCTGACTACAGCATTCATACACCACTGATCCTGACAGCTACACCTCATTGCAGTTTTGATGTATTCCTTACTTCAATTTCGTCTTTGTCGCAACCTGAGAGTCGGTTGTAATAAGTAAAACAAGCTTATGAGATGTAGTGAAATAATGATACCTTGACCAACTGCAACCATAAAATGGTACCAACGCATTAATGCCTCAGTATCATGACATCCACAGCGGTCATTTTCTGCATTATAGGCAATCTTACTTTTGACATGTGACTGACATACACATAAACACATTGCTAATAATACCTTTACTTATAGTCTATACATGTGCTTTTAATCTCAGTCCCAACTCGTCAAATACTGACACATTGGGATTGTAGTTTGGGCATGCCGCCATTTGAATGCATCCGTTTTTGATGAGCAGGGAGTGAGATTCAAAAATCAACTCTTCTTACAAATGGGACCCTTAAATAATTGACATATCAGTGCAGGACTTCTGCTCGTAGTAGAGTGTTTTTAAAATGTTGTGTCACTTCTTTTACTTAGAAATGTCCTGACTACTTCAACACATCAACTGTTAATGCTAAAAGACTGCGTGTGTAGTCAGATTATGAGTAAAAGTGCAAAACAGTTCAGAAAGCCTTTCAACACACGGAGCATCAACTGTGGTGAAACTTTAGGATTTCAAAGACTGCCATCAATAGTTGCTCTGAGCGATTCCTTTTTTTTCCCTGACAAGTTTCATTACCTCTAAAATAGATTATTTCATTTTTTTTGCACGCTGAAAAGAGATGTGGAAAAACTGCAAATCACTCTCTCTCCCCGAATCCCCTTAAAATCATCCTGTTCCAACGTTTTCTGTTTTTTTTTTTGTTTTTTTTGTTTTTTTTAACAGTTATTTTCAAAAGGGATGTATCAAAGTGTTTGGCAGTGAGAGGCAGCAAAGCCCTCTTTAAAGGATTACTGTGTGAGTAGGATGAGATTTCTCACTTCTTTCCCCTATATCCTCTCTCTCCCGCTGCACGGTGCGTGAAGACCACATTGTTATTATCACTCGGTTTCTCCTCAGACAATTCACTTTTTATAAACAGCAGCTTCATCAGAAGAGACAACAGCTGAACCAGCAGTAATTATCCAGCACCGGAGCGAATGTATGTCTGACAGTGAGTGTCCCTTCCTGTTGGACTCTCAGCACGCCTCTGACTCAACACCTGCAAGTCACAGACACCATATGCCTTTTCACAAGAAGAGCAGGACCCCCACACCCACACACAAGGGAGGAACATCCTGCTGCCAACACCTTCATATTCCCAAATAGCAATTTAATGATGGAAAGCATCTCATTTATTATGCCTCTTCACCTGAGGTCAAGTTGGTTTAAGCTACATTTATTCTCTGTAACGCAGATCCTCTCATAGGCTTAGGCTTATTGTGATACAGGTAGCCCACTGGGGATAATGCGGCAGTTTGCTGTAAGCTTTGGCAACAAAGGAACCTGTCTAATCCATCAAGAAGTTTCGGGCAACGAGGATTTGCATGACAAAACAAATATTGTGAAATGCTAATAAGATAAAGCGGAGGGCTGAATGAAGCTGCCTTCCGCATGATTTCCCTGCACGGGTTGATTTTGTTATGCCACGCTATGAAAAGCACTACAGGTAAAGCTGCAGCAGCAGACGTGAGGAAGTGTGATTGATAGTCAGTGTTGCTGGTTGTACATAATTCCTTCCCATTGTCGCCGATTCTTGCAGAGAGCACAGTTGCAAGTTCCTTTTCTTTTTTAGCATATCCCTATGGAACATATCAACTCTATACGAAATACACAGAAAGACATGGTGACCACATCGACCACCAAATCCATTACTGTTGCTTTACGAGTGTGTGGTTTCAGAACGGCGCTGTGTAATTTTGCTTTACGCTTTGAACGCCTGCTTCCTTCTCCCCAAACTGACCAGACTCGCTATCAGATATAATGAGGGAACATGGAGGCCAAGCTAGAGGTTTGAAATGGTAATGAGTAAGACTCCCTGCAACTAACAGAGACGGAGGGACTGATTTAGCACAGCAGAATTAGAGATTGGAAGACAGTAATAGGACACGTTTAGATGGCAGTCATATATTTAGCCGTGGTGCCCGAGCAAAGGAATGGCGTGAATTCAGGTTTTAGCTCAACATCCATAACGTCTATTTATACTAGTACAGCTTGAACTATGTTAATCCCTACAGAAAATTACAACTTTGCAAGATTGCTCTAAAAACGGTATGTTCCAACGATAGGCCCCGTGGTTGGGACTTTTCATTGTGTCTTTGGAGGAGAGGAACCAGACAGCACATGTGCTTAACAGGCACATAATTGTCTATATTTCATGCATGTTTTGTTGCCATTTCCATGATAAACACCCTGATTACATCCTCACAACGCAAAGCCTCACAAGATGCCTTTAAGTCCCCGTGACCGTACGGTTTCCCCCAGCTGATAGTCTCTCCCACTGTCACTCTAATTAGCAAGGTATGTGCGACACATTGTGTCCCACTGGCTGCTCGCCTTTAACACATTAATTCTGCATGAAGATCACATGATGCTCATATGACTGTTGACAGCTCATATGCCACCAGCGTGCACCCTGACCACTATGAATATGATTCTATATGTGTTGCAGTGCTTGAATTGTAAAAATGTAATTGCTAGTACTCCCCTGACTAACATTTTGGTGATGGGTGTGGGGGGTGGCCTGACTGTTCAGAAGTGCATCTCTCCTTACTGAATAAACTCACACATTAATGACCTTTAGTCACTTCTGTGCTTCTGGGTAAAGCGGGATGGTGCTCCCTTCCACGAAGAAGAAGTTAAAGGGCCATCGACTCGTGTGATGATCTGCAGGTTGTGTCTGGTGTCTGCAGCCTGTGCATCTCTGTGTGTGTCTGCTCATCGCTGAGGAATAGATTATGAAAAAAGAAGAAAAAAAACGATCACAAGCAGCAGTGACATTATTTATAATAGATTATTAGTGTGCTCGCTTGCCAGATTTGCTCGTGTCACGCAGAGAAAATTGAACAGATGCCGACACGACCCCTACAGATTGCGAGCCGGGGTAGATGCACGCTCCGTCTGAACAGCGCCTATGGATGCAGCTCTTTAAAGGCAGCACTGAGTGGTGTTGTCGCCATACTGGAGTTTCTAACTTAAAAGAAATAGTGATAGATGGTCAACACCACAGGCACAATTTACAAAAAAATGAGGTTATACAATTTTAGATTTTCATTAAAAAGTCAAACAGGAAATGCTTGTGTAGTGTGTGTTAAGCATCCATGTTTATGTATGACCTTTCCCCTCTGGGATGAGCTTTGAGAATTATAACTGCGTATTGAACCAACAACAGGACAGCTCAGCTCTGCATATGTCAACTTGCTGTCGGGAGAGAAGAGAACATTAATACTGAGCTGAATGCTAACATTACAGTGCTAACATTCTCTTGTGATGAACATGCTGAGCATGTACATTGCTCAGCATGTTGGTGGCACATCCTAGCCTGCTAACAACAACAGAGGCTGAAAGTATTGTAATCACAGTTTTGAGCGTTAAACAAAATATTTGATATGTTGTTGATGAAAAGTGAGTGAATCATATAGTTCTTACAATTCCTTTATGTGGGGACCATTAATCTAAATCTTGGAAATTGATCCAGTAATGATCAAGACTTTTGACTGCAATAACAACGCTTTAACAAAATGTATTTAGTAATTGTAAGGGGTTAAAAACCTTAATCACAACTTTGTAGTCAAAATAATGTTGATTAGCTATATACTTTACCATTTATTAATGCAAACAAATACAAACTCTAGGATATTGTCTGTGAACCTTGGCTGTCAGCACCAAACGTACAAGTTTATTGTCACGTAGTGTAATTCCCAGACAATCCTTGTGCTCTGTGTCACAGTATACAGTGCACCATAACACAGAAATATCAGGTGCATATGGATGTGTCAGCTGTTCAGAAACCCGACCGCCTGTGGAGAGAGACTGTTCCTCAGACAGGTGGTATGTGATTTGATTCTCCAGTAAAAAACACATTGTTTTATTGGAAGGAACAAGAGCAGAACATGAGCTGTATGGCTGGTGTCCTTAATGCTGCTTTGGGGTTTTCCTTTTGTAGTAAGTGATGACAAGAATTTGTGGTAATTCCATGCCTATGTTTTGGGGGTTTTTTTACAATTGTTTTTACAGTCCTTTGAAGCAGTCTGACTTGCCTGAGCAGTCAGGTTTCCAAACTCCAAGTGTCAAGACACTCTCTGTGGTACTGCGATAAAAATTCACAAGTGTTTCGTGATGAGTACCAAAACTGTTGAGATGCCTCGGGAAATATGGTCTCTGCTGTGCCCTCTTGATGTTAAAAGAGCATGTGAGGATATTTGTGATGTGTAAACCAAGAAATCTAAAACTCTCCACAGCTTCAAACAGATGACCCATTGATGGAGATGTGAAAGTGATTTGCTCTGATCTCTCAGAAGTCAACAATGATTTCTCTGACTAATCAACATTTAGAGAGAGGTTGTTACCATATTAGGGATGAGCAAATACACCCTGATCTATATCTGTATCTGTACGCAAAATTGGGGGAGGGACTTAAGCCCAAATATGGGCTGGGCTTAAAATAAAAGTAGGTGGGGACAATCAGAAGCTGCTGAGCTGTGGATCAATGATTTTTGGAAACCTATTTTCTTGAATGGCTAAACTCCAGCCAGCCTCCCAATGAGGAGTTTCCTCCATGACAATTATTGTTAAATTCACACATTTTGCTCGGATTATCCATTTCACTTTCAGTTTCAGTTAAGTATTTGCTCAACCTTGGTTGTTGTCATGGCAACTTATGCTTTAATTTTACATTTTGCTTCTCTTTTCTTCGCTCTCGCTTTTAGTCCTCTCGCTGTGGTGAGATCTGTACATTTTTTATGCTGTTTCTTTCATTTGACCATCACCAAAGTTGAGTGTGATTCATCCTCTGGTGATCGTGAGCTCTTGTGGAAATATTTATGGCAATCCACCCAACAGCAGAAGATAGATGGCACCTCAGTGGTTTGAGAAATTTACCGTGAAAGTGTGACTGTCAGGTTTAAATCTGAAAAACCCAGGGAGCAAATGTCCTCATTCTAAATTGATATAAAATGTGAAGCAGCAACTTAAATATTTTGTGACATGAATTTGTAGCTACACCGGACACTTGCATCATTTATTGCATATATTGTGTTATAGTGAAACAGGCACCACTTCGCATCGAATTCCAGGAAAAGAGGAGGATTCAGCTGGGAGCTCACGACTGTACAGAACAATACCCAGCAGACTAATGTCATTAAAATGGGATGAAATGCACAACAGACGAGAAGCCAGAGCGAGGTATGGCAAGAAGAAGCCCGAACAGGAGGAGGCTGAGATGGTGAAGCAGCCAGAGCAGTAATGTGTGGCAGGGAGGCAGCTTAACCAGCAGGAGAGGCTTTATGAGCAAGTACAATAGTGTCTTCATTTACATGTCTGCATGAACATGAGTGCTGAATTTAAATGAGAGTGATGTTAAAACTGACAGTGTTTGCAACGTTATCGCTCTTGCAACATCAAACACACTGCCTCCTAAAATAATTAACCCAAAGTAACAGGAAGCCTTCTGAATCCCTGAGGGAGTCTGAATAATCTGTTGTACTATATCCCAGAATAGAACTGAAAAAAGACAAGAGAAAAAAAAGAACGCATGCTGTATATACTTCACACTAAGATGTTAAAGGTGCGCTATGTAAGAATTGGCCACCTGTTGAATACATATTTAAAACAAATCAGGGGAACATGTTGATGAAGGTCGTCAGCCATCCAGGTCTTTGTGATTCTAAGTGGGTTGAAGTGTAACCACTAACTGCTTCAAACTGTAGCTGCCAGTGGCTACTTAGCTCTGTGCGGTCCGGAGTGCGTGCTTGGAGCACCGCTAGCACATGAGCTTTGGACTGGGACAGGTCCGGGCCTGGCTGGTTAGCATGTTGGTTTCAGTCAATGTCTCTGCAACACAATGCTTAGATGTCAGCTGCAATAGTGTAGTGGATGTTTGATCGACTCATAATAAACCACAGTGTCCATATTCTAGAAATGAAGGAAAATGTCCCTCAGTGCAGCTGTTCAGATCACTGAAGTTTTTGAACAACAAAGACGCTCTGTGGCACAGTGGAATAAGTTGCATCAGGCTTTGGCTGCACAGTCAAAACTTGTGAGTGTGGTACATTAATCATTGAGGTTTTCTTGTTGTTGTTGTTTCTTGTTGTTGTTTCATGGCAACAAAACATAAAACGTCATCAGTCTCATGTCACCATGTACTGAATTCTAAAGGATCTCTTAGCTGTCTATTTGTGACGGCAAGATGTGGAATAGAAATAAGAAATGTACCTTTGAATTTTACTGCTACTACTTTACGACTACTGCTAATTCAACCCAATATTTCTGTCATGTAATGTAACTCCGCGCCTGTACGTTGCACTGACATTCCCGACATAAATCATGTCACCTGTGTGAAGTATTACATTTTTTAAATTTAACTATGTAAAATTCCTGGATAGCCATTGTTTTCTCTCTCAGGATTGACTTCAGGCTTTGAAAGGACTCACAATTGGAAATATATTCCTCAAATCACAGCAACAGTAAGTCTACAACTTGCTTTTATCCATTTTTCCCCCCCCCCAGCATCTCTGTGACCTCATGCTTCAGGCAGCTCAGAGGCAGCCATTAGTCGCCTGGAATGAGAAGCTCTTTCTGCGTACTCATCCAAGTGTGAAGACTGGTTGGGGTGGGGGACACATGGGTCATCACAGATCCATTCAGGGCTTTCAGCTGCAGTGTTTGCCTGGCATGATGCCCCTTAAAGGTCACCAGTACGTGAGATAACATTTATACAACCATCTCATGCTTGGCTGGACTACTTTGGATGCAATAAGAAGGCAGCAACAAAGCTGGGGTTGGTTAGAAGAGTCTCCAGGGTGACAGACACAGACACTGTCACTGTTTAAATCAGCTGTTGAGCCCTTTTTTCACCGTGGGGCTGTTTATTCCACTGCTGAAGTGTTTGTGTTTACTCTGCGTGGTTAATTTGAAAGGTGTTTGTCTGGATTACCTCAGAGATGAATGTGGTGTTTGGCTAAGATTGAGCCTTATTATAGATTTACATTTTGATATAATAATTTTGCCCCTTGATTCGATCTGGGTCCATCACGAAAACGGGCAAATGGATCAGGATTATAAGATGAAGACCAGCTGTTCATACAGAACATCATAGTTCAATGTTCCTTACAAAGCCAACAAGATTGAAGGGAATACGTCAACCGTGAAATCTAATCAGTGTCCTGGCATTAAAATCAGTCGGCAAAAACAACAAATTCACATTTGTGAAAGCAACATCATGTAAGTATTTTACCTTAAAATCACAGCACACTGTCCCCCTACCTTTTGTTACTGGGCTTTGTGACTGTGTCAATTAGGCAGGATCACAGTGCATAACACTTTACGGCAGTACAGCACCAATTATTAGTGATTTTGATCAAAATCCTGTGGCTGCTCTGCTTCAACTGTCTGTGACTGATTCAGAAACCTTTGCTAAATAAAACACTGCACAACAGACACACAACTGGACTTGTTGATATGTCTTGTGATGTGCACTTCCGTGATGTTTGGCTGTGTCAGCAAAGTTGTCATAAGCCAAGTCAGCTCATTTCAACAGAAGTTTAGCCAGCAGTGTGACATTGCCAGGTGTTATTATCTTTGGTTCAGGTCATAGTAAGTTGGCATGTTACAGTTCTTTGACTGCTGCAGGGCAAAAATGCCAGCTAAAACTAAGGTGATATGCAGGAGACATCACAAGGGCTCATTAAAAATATCCAGTGGTGTACCAGCTTGCAAATGTCGACACAGACTCCAAGGGCATTCACCAGTTTGGCAACCTTATTGCCTGTAACTCCACCACCGTCCCCTCCACCTCAGGATATCAGGTCAATATACTACGTAGCCTATGACACGTACATACAGACAAATATCTATAGCTTGCAGAAATGTTAATCTGGAGTAACTGTAGATTTTAGTATTACAGGGGAGGCTGTACCAATACTTCTGATTTTAAAAATGTGTTTTGGCCATTCTTGATGTGTGAGTTAAAACTGACAAGACCCAAAATAACACCCATACTTATTTTATCTAAACAGAAATCTGTCGATAATGGATTCATTTTGGAAAGTTTTTACTTGCCTTTGATTGATTGTCAGAGAAATGTGCATTAGGTGTCACATGCAAAGAGAAACCAAACTGATACCACAGTTTGGTTTTCCTCATGTACAGTGAACAGTGTATGGGTCAAAGGCAGCTGTGTTGCACTTAACAAAATTAGGTATACTTAACCACAACATTTCCTGAGTTTCATAACAGATCCATGGCAACCAGTGCTGACAACATCAACAAAACACTTTTGTTGTCTGGTTCCTGTGGTGTGTCATGTCCAAACGCCTGACTGGAACCTCTCCAGATTGTTGCCTTAGTCAGGAACTTGGCACTTTGTTTGGTTATTAATCGATTGCTTGGAAATAAAAGGTTTGATGTCGGCCTACATTTAACCAGGACCGCACATTTGAGATGAGGCTTGAAGAAAAGAAATCGGTCACAGAGTGTCAATGTGTTGACAATCGTCAGTACGCTTGTGACATTTTGATGTGAATGGCACACTTCATATTAATAAGGCAGGAGCCCTCCAGTTGGTCATTCATTACACATTCATTGTGTGCTGCCAAACATTGTCCAAAGTCACCAAACTTATCTTTAATTTCTAGCAGACATCACAACATTTGGAAGGAAGATACAAACGATGTCTGCTTGAATTTTTTGTGGAAATACATCTGAAATTATCCATGAGACATAGATAATATTTCGCTTTGGTGGAATGACACGGCAAGATTGAATGTTTGTGAGAGTGAACAACATATAAAGGGAACACTGCTGGTGGAGTGGTAAAAATTCCCATTGAATTTCACCATTTCATAGATATCTGAAATAGATATATAACTACCCCAGTTGATTACTTACAATAAGATAATATTTTCTGTATTGGTTTTCTGAAAATAGATGTTTAACCATGCAAATTATCTCCCTAACTATCTAAATAAATTGGCACTGTTTTAAATAATTTCCCGAGCAGAAAGCTGAACATTTGATAAAGGCAAGTCAATTTTGATGACATAATAAAGAGGAACGTTTTTATGGAGGTTTCAGATTTCTTGTTGCTTCACTCGGTAAATGAGAAAATATGGTAAACAGTCATGAAAGAAGCAATGTTCCCCATTTGGGGGGATAAAATGAGGATATGAATGATAAATTAACAAACTACACTGTAAAAACCAGATGCTACTGCAGCACATTTCTGTCTTAGCGTATGAGCAAATCACAACTCATTCTTTAACAATATGTTTTATAAAATTCCAAACCTTTTTAGACAAAAGGGTAAGGGTACAGGATACATCGAAATGTCCCCAGTAGGTTATATATTAGAAATAGATATAGAAAATACTTTATTGTCTACCTTTTACGTGCAAAAGGCAGAAATTCATTGCATTTTCACCAGATGCATTAAAAGGCAACATATAACAGTCGGAAACACATTAATTATAAACATAATAAGAGCTACATCAAAGGGAGCATCTGGCACTCTGGTGTTTCTATACATGAGTCAGAAAAAGAAAAATACAGAGTGCTGTGTGATGAGGTAAAAAAAAAAAAGGCTCGCTTCTAAAAATTCCAACCACAAGTCGCTGACGATGCCCCGAAAGTCAGCGTCACAAAGGGACGTTGAGGCTGCAATTAAAAGTGATGACTAACATCTCATATTCAGATATGCAAATGAGCCTTTTCCGAATATGTGCCAGACATTGTATGAACTTCTCAAAACAGATAAAGCGTTGGTTTGTCACACCATGTTTCTGTGGATGTCCCATAAAGACAGAAGTAGGAGGCCACTCACATATGCAGCCATTTAAAGTTAACACTGACAAAAAGGCAGAATTGCAGTGCACTCAGACTGTAACCTTAACCTTCAGACTTGAATTTAAGTGACAGTGATGCATTTAAGCAAAAAGCAAAGCTGTGTCGAAGCATCTGTGACCAGCCGCGAGCTGGGATGTGAGTCCTTGTTTTAACCCAGTGTTGCTTAAACTTCAGACTGCAGAGGAACAAAAAAGTCATCGTGAAGAACAAAAGAAAGTAGATGTTTTTACAGCACACTCAGCTCTGAGCATATTTTCTGGCTTTGCAACATCACTCTCGCTTCCTTCTTTTTTTTTTGTTGGCAAAAAATAACCAAGAGGCTTGTGGTTTCGTGGAGGGATACTGCAAACGCTGTGAGGGATCCCAGTGCTGCCGACGCTGTCAAAGGGAAAAGCACACCTGCTGTTGACATCTGCTCGGTTTTTCTCCTCAGACGTGTTGATATATAAACTTACAGACCACACCAGCAACCACGAATTGCACATCATTTGATAGTGCTCTGTTCGTTAAACAGCCATTGCGTACCGATGACTGACTCCTTGCTCTTCATAAGTGCTCTCTGGGGATTCCAATACGTGCAACCGAAAACACTCAGGACCTTGATACTCAGCTGCGTTTTTATGTCTGTGTTCTTTAACCTTGATAAAAACAGTAGAAGTCTACAGGGATTCAGAGGCTGTAGCTGCTGAGAGGAGTTCAGTCACATGAAAGAGCAGCTGGATGAAATGAACATTCCCTCAAGGCCTGGCTGCCGCTTCTGATACTCCTACAGACACACCACCGGGAGAAGGCTGAATAAGCGTTACAGCTCGGTGAAAAACATGACCTCGAGGTGCAGCTCATCTGCAGCGCTGACCTCCAGCCACCACAAGCCAGGGCACGGCCCGCCTGTGTGCGCTCTACAACACTTCCTTTTGATGATCCTCCCTCCCCTTCCCTACATGGGCCTTTTTCTTTTTTTTTTCTCTCTAATTGCATGTACGCATGTACTCTTTCACGGCTCACTTACGAGATAAACATTTGCCTGTTGTATCATGTTCTCAATCTGCGACTGGAAGAATGTTGGTCATAACAGGAGACATGAAACTTCCTGTTCAGATAGGACACCGATCAGCAGAAAGTTTGCATAGCTCACCAAAAACTGCTGTGTGTGTGTTTCCGTCATTTGGGGCTACTTTCAGGGACACATTTCAGACAAAAGACCTATTGGGGACGGCTTGTCTTACTAGGGACATAAACCCCAGTTGGGAAGAAGTGGTGCTCAGTGGTTAACTCAAGGATTATGCTCAGCAAAGTGTTCATTACCTGGAATTAATGGACAATGTGGAGGCCAAAACTTTCTGACACACAGCAGAGGACAGTTGCCTCCACTGACTGAGTCCATTAATTCCTGATCATGGACACTTCTACGGCCATTGTCCCACTTATCCATTGAATTCCATTTTCATGCATTTTGTGGTATGAGGGTTTTCACAAACATTTCTAAATAAAAGAGAAATTTCCCCTAAACGCCTGACCTGGTTCTCATTCAACTGAGACGTTGTCTGCTGCTGTTGTAAACAGGAACCACCTTAGATGTGCCTCAGCAATCGGCCTCTTTCTTTTTTTTCTCCATTTAATTTGTTTCTAATGCCAGTCCCATACATTTTAGATGCATTGTAAACCACACTGATTTAGAGAGTGAGCTGATGGTTTCACTGGAGCTGTACTACTTCCTTAGCCTGTTATTTATCGCCACCCTGCAGCCAATCACAGTCAACCTACCACCCAGTATAAGTTAGGATAAGGGTTAGGTAAGAACGTCTCCAGGCAAGTCTCTGTAATGTCTTATGAATCAGTGTGTGTGTGTGTGTGTGTGTGTGTGTGTGTGTGTGTGTGTGTGTGTGTGTGGATGTGTGAGCTTTTCAAATGAAGCAACAGCTATAATTATGTCAACGTAATAGCACCATCATGACAACGACAAAAAAAAATTCAGTTCAGTTTCTCAATTAAATTTTTCTCATTCTACGATGACAAAACTATGTTGTCGCTACAAACTAAATGATTAAGTTTCACTGAAAAGCTGTCAAAGCAAGACATTTTTCTGGTAATAACATAAGTTAGTCTGTCGTTGAAACAAAACACTGGTCTTAAGAAAACGTAAATACAAACCTGATATATTATGTGTACATGTGTAGATAATTATACTTCATCTAATAGTTATTCCACTGTTAACAAATATGAAAATACCTTTATAAACCATTAATCGGGCAATTGTTTATCCTAAGGTTGTCACTGATATTTACAACTGCTTGACAAATAGCTTATAAGGCATTTTTTTCTTAACAGTGAAATGACTATTAACTGAAGTTAAACATTTAGAAAAGGTATTTTATTTGTGGAATTATTTAGATTTCGTGGTGGTGGCAGCATTAATCAGGGATGATCATGTTGTTCCTGTTTAACATGAAACTGATTTTATCTGCGGTCTGTACTCTCAACATAATCTTTGCATACGTAAGCATTATGTGGCATCTCTGCCAACAAAAACATCACCATCCTTCTGGCAGTTTCCTGTTTAAAGTAAAATATACTTCCTCTGTGGTTTCCTGGCTGACTGGAGAACCAATGACAAGGGTTGCAAATCTGCCCTAATGTGTGTGTGGAGGGGGGGCATAGAGTGGTAAAAGGCCAGAGGTCGGAAGACAAAGATCTTAATGTGTGTTGAAATGATGACTCGGAGGAGTGTGGGTGGAGCAGAGTCGAAAGCAGATGTGAAATCGGTGGGGGTGGTGTGTGGGGGTGCGAGAGTCCTAAAGAGACATCAAAAGGATGAAAGTTACAAGAGGACGAGCATCTGTGTGTGTGTGATGTGGAGGGGGGTATTGTTGTTGGAGCTGGGGTAATAACACTGATCACTTCTACATTTAAACACTTCCTGCTGGCCTGTTTCCAAGAATCAAATCTAGTGTTTCAATTAGTAGGCAAATGATAATCATTTGTCAATCTAAAATGCTTTTAAAGTTGTCGATAAATTGAAAATGCCAAGTATTTGCTGGCCCCAGATCCTCAAATGTGACGACTGCATAACATCTGAGTGTCAGCATATTTATCGTTAGCATGCTGACATTAGCATTTAGCTCAAAGCCCCACAGTTTCTCAGGGATTTGGCCAGGAGTTACACAACACAATGTGGCATGGCATATTTAGCCTGGAGACCTGTTTATATTTTTATTCCTTTTGCTCATATTGAAGGTGAAATATGGACAAGGAATGGGGGAAGTTGAAGTTGAAATACTACAAAAACATAAACAAGGTGCCAACTGGCTGTCGGGAAACCACCAGGGAGCTGAAAGTTTTTGGTAAGAGAACACACCATCTGTACTTGCTGTAGTCTATACTGTATGTCGTTTCCAGTGGAGAAACTGTCATTTTTAAAACTTTTTTTTTTTTTTGCAAAAATGGACCACACACAGAGGCTGACAACCAAAGTCCAAAATCTTAGAAACAAAAGGGCAAGCAACAAAAACTGGCACCTGAAAGGTAGGCGAAGGAAAATACCAAAGTAAATCAAAAACTATGGACAAACCAGAAAACCATGAGAGACAAATCAGGAACACACGAGCAACGGGGGAGAGGCACAGGAGACGAAAACAGATGAAGCGACAAAGGGTGAGGGAACACTGCAGGCTTAAATACAAACCAAACTAACAAGAGGGCTGAGGTGCAGGTGGAGAGACACTGGGAACAGGGCTGCGCTAATGAGGCTCATGTGAGACAGGTGTTGGGGGGAAATCAGACCGGGGAGAAGCACAGGAGACTGCAAGGTGCAAGACATAAGCCACTGATTGACTGGCCCAAAGACTACAATTATTAAATGCATTTTAGGACCTCTACAGTCTGTACCATAATATTTCTGTATCTTGATGTGGTTGAATATGATTTCTAGCCTACACGATACAAGTACGTTTCAATAAAGCAACTGTTTTACACATTCATACTAAGCTCTGCAATGTCATGTCCATATTGCAATAAATTGTGGGTAATTAAATCAGTGATGTCTGGGGAAGTCCTGCAGCCTCAGTGGACCCTCCTGGAAGTCTGTAGAAAGTCCGCTCAAGGGCCCTTGTTGACTGGACGAAAGGTGAGTTTGGACTTACCACGAACTGCCCCTAAAGGTCTGCCAGTCTGCAAGTCTGTGTGGTGAAGTCCAGGAATTTGGATACAGCCTTTGACTGCACAGAAGCAGGAACTAGACAGTGACAACAAGACACGAGAGGATATAACTACAAAATAAAACAGGAAATAAACACCTAATAACCAAAACCAAAGCAGAAACATGTAAATATCACAGTATTAAAAGTGTGTTTTCTTGTTAAATAGAAACAAGGCTATGTCATCTCATCATTTACTTGACTGGTTAGTTTCCAGTGCTCAGCTGATAGATGTTTGATTTGTCTACATGACATTGAAACACCTGCTTTTTCCAAAAAAAAAAAAAAAAAAAAGTAAAATATAGTGCAGTAAAAACCTAAACTGTGTAAGGATGCCTTTTCCTGAGCCATTGTCCCGCCCCTAAATTTTTTTATATAGCTCTTCATTACAACCTTATGGAGCTGCTTGTTTCACTGTCGACTTTCAGTCTCGTTCACTATTCTCTGACATAAGATGGACTAAATTACTTATTGATTAAACAAAATGTTTGACATAATATTCAATATTAATAAAAAACAAAAGAATATGCACCTCTGTCTGCATCGCAATGGAGTCTGAGCACAGGGAGAAGCGCCACATTTGTCCATAAATATTCTGTGTCTGCGTATCAGATCATCCCTAATGAACAAGACATTAACACCGAATACACTGATGAGTACTCCTAACAATTCAGACAGAATGTAGAAAGAGCTCAAACTGGAATGTGCAGGAGAAGTGGGACAACAGATACATGTGGAGTCAGAGGCAGGCGGTGACAGTGAATGATAGATGCAGTGAGATGGAAATGACAGATGGAGAGAGGAGAAAAAGGAGAATGTTTGATAACTTACACCCATCTGCAATGAAAGGATGATAAACGACTTCCATTTACAGTGGGAGCAAGACTTCCTGTCTGAATGGCTTCCCTGTGGGCCTGTGACCATCTCGTCTGTCCTCCCGTGATCTCTGTCCTCCCTTTATCATCCTCAGTCCGTCCCTAACTCTATTTCCCCAAGGTGTCGGTGGGCCACACTGGCGGTTTCACATAATTCATTAAGTTGAAAAATTATACACGTTGAATTAGTGCCAAGCTCTTTACAAAATAAACCCTGTTTTTTTCCAGAAAGGAATTGTCTTTCATTAGTCGGAGCTACGAACGGGATCCTGCCGAGATGAACGTGAACTATCACACTGAGGATTTCAACTGTATTTTCCTTTTTATTCTCTAGTTGTTTGTGATGCAACTGGTAGCAAAGTCTGTTTTGAAAAATCTTTTCTTGAGGGCTACAACATCAAAGACCCTTTCTAAAGGGATAGTTCGACACTTTGGGTGATTTTCTCGTTCCCTTTCTTGCTAAATGTCTACAGGGGTTCATAAGCGGGATTTCTTTATTAGCCACAGTGACGGAGTGTTGCCCTCACGGTGGGGTTGCATCCGGAGAAGTCTTCAGAAAGTCCACTGCACCCCATGCAAAGAAAAAATACAGCATACGACTCCCTGAAAACCACAAATTACGGTTGTACTATTCACTTTTTCTACAGATGAACCAAATGAGGTACAACGTGTACGTGTATTCCCCTGTTCATTTTGTTTCGAAAAAAAAAACAAAGAACAAGATAAAGGAAAATTCCTGATGCATTCCTACTGTCTCTGTTTCTGCCACACTTCCATGTCACTTTAGATGTTTTAGCGCAGTTGTGTCACATTGTAGCACACTGTGGCGTGGACCGTGATTGGTCCACTAGGTGTAATTGCATTTTCTGGCCTCTCCTCTGGTGCTTACCATTTGTGCAAATACCCGGGATTGTGACCTGTAGTTTCCCCAGTAAACACACCGCTCTCTTCAGTTATTGGACTTCCTCCTGACAACTCTGTGTTTTTGCAAAGTCCAAAAGAAATATCCTCCTGACAATATTTAAAAACAGCAAAATGCTAAAGGAATCACACAGAGGTTTTGTTTTTGGTAAAGTGAAAACACTTCAATTAGTTAATTTTCTAATAGCTAATAATCTTTAATGGGCAATAATCTTGAGTCTTCAAGTCCCAAAATCATAAATAAAAACCTGCTTTCTAAATCAAAGCAAGGGTTTAACAATATTACTACTGATGATGTTTGTTCAGATTGGGAGGACTACCCACAGAAGGTGATTGGCTGAGACATAATGATCAATCAGCGATCAATGTTTGCTTTACTTTCTACCCACTCAACAAGCCAGCTTTTCAGCAGCCACTATTACACTCTCTGTCCTCGCGCTTGGTTTGGCCAGTCAGAGCGCTCATTTTCTTGCGTCAGCTCGACACCACCATTCTGAGTTGTTGTGAATGGGAGGGGCCAGAAACATACATCCACCACAAGCATTTGTTTCTCTGCCGTGTGACTGGCTGCTGATGTAGCGTTGTCTAGGTAGTGGAAAACAAACTCAAAAGAAAAAAACGTTATTGAAAATAAATGTCATAAATTCCTCATTGTTATCGTGGAAAATGATCAAGATCGTTTTATAGCCCAGCCCTGCTCTCTTCTTCTTGATCTTTGTCAGCCTACTTTGCTTAAACCTGCAGAGTGTGCCAGCAAAAGCCACTGCGTCTTTTTCTCAGCATCACATCCTCATATGTTTCCAAATTATATGTTCTCACATAATTGTGGTGGCTCGTAGTTCATCAGCAGCTTACAGCATGTGCACCCTGCAATTGATAACATCAAATGTGATTCAGTGCAATATCTTTTTCTCTTCTTTGGATGAATAGCAGTTTCAGTGAGCGGGTGGAAAATGTAATTCTTCAGGGTAAACATTAATTTTCTTACAATCCTCTCCTCCCGTAACACGGTTTGTAGACACAAGAGTTCTGATATTGTCCTTGGTTCGATGGATTTCTGCCTGCGCTGCAGAAGGAATCATAAGTCTGGAAGTGCAATCAGCTGGAGAAGCAGGAGGGGCGGAGGACTGCAGGCACCAAATCTCACTGATATTCCTTGAAGACAGTGTCAAATGCTCTCCTCAAGGACTACCTATCTATTCTGTACCCGTATGCTCATACATTGTAAAGAGGGTAGAGGTCTGTAAGAATGGACAACACGCTGAAAATAATATCAAAATGCTGTTGATTTCCCAGGGAGCACAAACCTCACTTTAACAAGACAACCGATGCCTGGGTATAGACAGTTTAGGTCTCATTTTGTTCATGTTGCCTCAACTTTTTTAATTTGACATGAAAAGGTAATTTGCTTGTTGGTTTTAATGAATTGGCTCAGGGAGAATGTTTAAAAAACCATTTACAATTGGACAGAACACATTCTTAGCTGAAGTAATGCACAACTAATGCATGAATCTTGATGATTTAATGCATGAAATTAACAAACGACTAGGGATTTATTCCTGTTGTTCACCACTAAGTAATGATCAAGTAAATAAGAGTTTATATTTGTAGTTTAATGGCTGTTAATGGTAGTTTAATGTAACTTCCAGCTAATCTGGCAGCATTTAATTAAAACATGCAATACCGAACTCACGTCTTCCCCTCCAGGTGGCGAGAGTAATACTGTTGGCAGCCATTTTCCTCCGACATCACGTTCAGGGAGGGAGGCTCAAATGCTCTACTGTTGTGTTCCAGGTTGTTGAAGAAACGCTGGAAATCCAACAAATTGTTGTCATTTTACTGCTTTCGGAATGATCAGCAACTGAAAAGATGATCAAATGTGGAAATCCAGAGGGATGTCATGTCATATTTTAAGGTAAAACAACATATTTGATAACCCATTAGAAAAGGGTCTATGGATCGTCAATTATGTTGTTTTACCTTGAAATACGGCCCATTGTCCCTCCAGATTTTCCCAATCCATCATCTTTTCAGTTGCTGATCTACTGGGAAGCATCAAATGATGGCAATTTGTCAGATTCCCGACATTTATACGACTTGCAACCTGAAGCAGAGCGCTAACATTATACCAGCATTCAAGCAGTGATGATAGGCTTAATCAGTGTTGTGTGAACTTGGCAAAGGGCTTCAATGTATTGGAGTTTAATTTATATATTCATGTCCCGCACTACATGTTTAAAGCAGCTTTAGTCAAATGTGCATTAAAACATTGTATGAAATGGCACTTTTAACAGGGTCACTCGGTGTGATGAACGTACGGAGAATTATCGCCTGAATCTGCAGCTTCTCACAGCTTTACAGAGCTTTTATAGCCAGTTTCGGCTCAATGTTCATCTGTCCAGCTCACAAATTTTTACTGTTCTGGACCACTGTCACTGCTGCTCAGCACCAAAGAGCTGACAGACACAGTTAGCAATGAACAGAGTGAGACATTTAGCAGCTATAGAGCTAGATAATACCATCAGGAGTTGGTACTGAGAACCTGAACAGAATTGCTAGATGTCTAAAGAATAAAGTGTGCGTGTGTGTGTATATATATATATATATATATATATATATATATATATATATATATGTGTGTGTGTGTGTGTGTGTGTGTGTGTGTTTGCTATATTAACATAAAAGGTGATGATATGTCAATGTTGAGTTCACAGATGTTTCTGCTGCCACCAAGTGGACAAATACATCAGTTATTGCAGTTTTGTCATTAATATTCACTTAGTGATTAGCCTTTAAGCGTTCATCAATCACCTAAATGCATCATGACTTAACATCAATCAATTCTGCATTAGTCATGAGCAATGAAGCATTGGTCTCATTAAATAAAGTGTTTACGAAAGAATCGTGGTAAACGCATTGCTTTTTTCAGTAGTTCAGATATTGTATTCCTTTTTCACCTACGTTCAGATTCAGAAGACTTTGTGAAGAATCTGCCACAATCTCCGGCTCTGTTATTCTGCCAAGGTCACTCTGGCTGATGGGGAGCGAGAGCGCCAGGAAGACAACACCACTCACCGAGACAAGAGGTCGTAATCAGAGAGAGCGAAGCTGTAATCAAACACGGTCAGGCAGAAAACAGACAAAGAGGGAAGGGGAAAAAAAAACACAACAATGGTGAGGAGGTGAGAAATTTGAGGAAAAATACCTTTAATCATTCAGGGAGAAGGGGACTAAGGGAGGCTATGTGGGGGAGAAATTAAAAGAAAGAGAGGAGAGCACAGACGGAGAGGGAGAGGTGGCCAGAGAGGGGAGACAGAAGGCAGGATCAAGGAGATGGAGCGGTGCAGGGTGGAGGTATTTTTAACATGTTCTAATCGGGGCTAGCACATCAAACGTGGCCTGTGCAAAAAACGCCCTCAGAGTAAAGAAATAGCTACCGAGAGAAGTTGGATATCAAAACAATACTGTGGAAAGCCACGCTCAGATACACCATATAAGGAGGATTTGGTGTGTACAGCGTACGGAAATGAGGACAGAACTGAGTAAATTCTCCTCCGTACGTAAATCTGCTCCGCATGAGAGATTCTTCCTGTAGACTCGGGGGCTTAATAAGCTTGGGGGGTTGTTTTCCCCTCCGTCCTGTCTCCAGCCAGCTCACTGGACCGAGGAGGGCTGAGCGGGAGGAGAGGGAGGAGATGAGTTGTGTCTGAAGACGGACTGAAGGAGGATAAAATTGTGTTTTACTCGCATTTTGGGAGCGTTCTGCTCTCACTCTTCACCTTATAATCCTGGTGGCTGCATGGGACTGTGCTGCGTGTCTCACTGTTTTAATGAATCCCAGCAGATTAGAGGAGACGGTTATTCTAATTCAGGAGGCACTCGACCAAGCCTGACGCTCTTTTTATTCACCAATCAGCCGCGCTGCTAAAAGTGTGTCCTACCAGGGAGTGTACAAAAATCATCACAATTCCCTGGCAGGCCGTGTGTTTGTATTACGGCATTGTTTTGAAAATGCAATCAGGAGAGGTTTGGCCTGGTTTCTGTGACGAATAAATTGTTTCCTGAGCCTTTTTACGGCTTTGATAAATATTCATCTCGCTGATGCCTGCGTCCTGCTGCAGTGCAGTGCGCTACCGAGCCGAGCTGCGAGGGATATTGATGAGCTGTGGGTCTGAGGATGCTCAAATCACACAGCAATCAGGCCTCATCATGGCTTCTGTGGCCAGATCGGTGCACGCTCAACGCTCAGGTACATCTCGCCGCCTTCTTTCCTAACGGGGCGCGACTTCCCCCCCCAAGCCATTAGCCAGGGGTAATTCACGCTCAAAAGCGGCACTGCTTGTGCGTTTCACATACTGATGGGATGCATTGTGGCATTCTCTAAGCTCTGCTCAAGGGACGGGAAGTCTAGTCCAACACAGAGGCGTGAAGCAGCATCCAGCAAGTGGTGGGACACAGTGCAGCGGCTTGCACACAGTCGAACTCTTCCAGCCAGAGGAATCAGATGGGAGTGGGATTGTGAAAGCCTTAAAATGTGTCTTGGGGGCTGGATAGTGGAGGGTATTATCTAAAGAATCATGACAGGAATTCAATAAGGGGCTTTTGTCCTGTGAAATTTCACTCTTCCCATAAGGATCCCTCTGTTTCGGCCTCCCTTTCCGTTCCCTCCTCTCTCTCTCTCTCTATCCCTCTGCTCCTCTGGGGGGACGAGTTAAAAGCATAATACTGGTGAGTACTTGAGTGCTGAGGATTCCTCCTGAATGCTAAACAGTCTTATCAAATAGCACACTGCAGCACAGGATCTGAGGTAGTGATGGGCAGTGAGAAGCAGAACAGACATCTGACAAGTCGGCATAGTTTATGCCTTTTCACGCTCCAATAATAAAACCTACGGCGGGTTTGGTTATGGTTTTGTTGGCAGGTTATTTACAACATATTGTCTCCTCTCTGTGTTTAAAGCGATACTGTAAACAAGACTTTGTACGTAAATTCTCAATGTTCATAAATTTAAACCTACATCAAGACTGCTTTCGTATTAAAATGAAATCTCGTGACTGTCCTGAGGAAAGGTTACACCAGCGTAGACCAGAAATCTTCAGCTCTGCAGAGCTTTCAGCAGCTTAATAGTTCTGTGTGTTGGTTCTCCTGCTGCACATAAATACTAGATGTAAAGGTCACGGAAGACGTAAATCGTGTGTAACACCGGTCTGATAATTAGGATGGAATTGCCATTTCCCTTCATGTCATTGTATTTCAATTACTGAACAAACTGAGCTGTAAGAGGCAGTTCTGAGCAGTGGGACCAGATGAATCATGCATGTCTAGTTCGTCATAGACTGGATTGGTATGTGGTTATCAGGTCGCAGCGTTTGTTTGCAGTCTTCGTGTCCCTCAGTGAGGCTGGCTTCTTGTGGCTTCAAATGACGATTCAGTGCTGTGGGCTCAACATGCAGACTGTTGGAATCGAACCTTCTGATAACAAGACACTGCCTCTCCCCCTGAGCCACAGCCACCCAGTGTTGCAAAAACAATAGTTATTAAATGTATAGTTGTTAATAGATAAATCAATAAATACTTATATCAGCACACAAATACATTATTATGTGTCATAAACCATTTCATAAATGTTAATGCTCTGCTTTTCAATGCTAAATAATTAAACTTAGGCTGTAACCATCAAATGGACAGAATTTCCCAGATTTGTACATTATGTCTTGTTACTTATTGGCCATAAGCCAGAGAAAAAAGTTTCCATTTTATGTTTCCTTAAAGCCCAGACACATATGCGCCACAGTTATAATATTATTGTCATATCACATTTTCATTACATGCATTTGAGCTTGCTGTCAACTTGTCAAGTGGAGGGGATGGTGGAGATGTGACAGCTTGGGGAGACAGCTGCTAAAATGCGTCATAGGCTACGTATCATATTGACATTTCAACAAAATGTGTCATTTCATGCTCACACTGGATGTGTATGACCGTCATGCGAGGCGGTGGAGGGGATGACTATGGGGTTACACAACATCTGTAAGTGTGAAACCACTGGATATTTTTAAGGAGACCTACGGCCATTTTCCAGCCAGGTTTATGGTGACCAATGTGGGAATTTAGACCAAAACATGATCTTTTTCCAACTGCAACCAAGTGGTTTTTTTTTTCCTTAGCAGAGATTAAATACAGCATTTTCACAACATAACATAGAACAGTTAACTTTAACTAAATGTAAAGTTTCAACATACAGTATACATGGTTTGCAGAAACAGGCATTGACAAAATGTGTTCATGAAATGGGTGGCCGTAAGTTGTTTGCATCCTGCCCTCCTTGTAAACATTGTGTGTGTAAACGTTACATGGTCTGTTTATTATATATTCTTATCATGTATATATTATATAAACCTTTCACTGATTTCAACTATTTATTAGTTGATCTGCAACATTTTTGATAATCAGTTAATCATTTCAGGACATTTTTAAGCAGCTGAAATCACTGTTGGGCTCTGAGAAAAATTTGGAGGTCAGTTTTCATTGATTGATTGATTGATTGATTGACTGATCATTGGTCAATTGATTGATCGATCGATGGATAAACTGAGAAAATGATAATCCACACCCTTAACTGATAATGACAGTAATGTTCGGTTGCAGCCACAGGTAACGGTGTTGTCACTTTCTCTCAGAAACGTTGAGAATTCAAGTGTAAATTTAAACATCTCATTATTATGAGGCTCTGATAACAGATCTGTTTATAGATGTATTAACTAACACATATTAACAAATGCACTTGGCATTCAGACATCATGTAATGCTTTTGGGTTACAGTCTCTCTCTCTCACACACACACACACAGACAAAACATTTCATCTGTATAACGCTCTGCCTACACTGTTCCTATCTGAGCTCAAATAAGAAGCACAGCGCTGCTGTGGGAGTTAAAGTCCGGACTGATTGCTTATGCAGGAGGACAAGACGCTATGTATGTGTCTGTGTTGTGACTATGTGTGTGTGTGTGTGTGTGTGTGTGTGTGTGTGTGTGTGGTGGCAAAAACCATTTCCATCCTCCGACTCTGTTGTAATTACACATTAGAGTCTTGTCAGCGAACGATGCTAAATCACCACACAATTCAGACTGAAGACAGAAAACAGAGAACAAATAGCAAACGTTCTCTCCGCTCCGAGCATCACACACACACACACACACACACACACACACACACACACACCACACAGCACAGACTGTCAGCATTGTAAGAGGACCTCAGTATAAAGATTTAATGAAACTGTAGGAGATGTCGTCTGCTGGGGTATAAATGTTTAAATGTTGCTATTTCTTACTGCATGAGGGAGAAGAGAGAGTTTTCTGTGGTAATCCCAGTGTCAGTGGTCTTCCTCCTGCTCCCTGTACCACAACAATTACCCCCAGGCACAAATACATCAATGTCTGCATGATGTAAGCTTTGCATAACCCAGGAGCTGCTAACGTGGCGCTGTAAATGCTCAACAAGCCAACTGCCGGAGAGCGATTAAGGAGCAAGACCAGAAACAAAAGAAACAAAATAAACAATTTTTCTGTTTTTTTGTTGTAAATGAAAACAGCTATTTAAATCTGCGGGGGTGTCGTGCCATGTGCTGTGTGAATTCTGCCACCTGTTCATGGATGCTCCCGAAGGTTTTCAGGGGGAGCTCAACTCGCGGGATGCATTGTGGGTAAGGCTCTGGTGCAGCCAACTCTGTACCAGGCAGCAGAGGAAAGAGCGGTGTTGGAGGAAACCAAGGTTGAGGCTTAATTTAACATCCAAGACAACAGTGGTACTGACATAGATTTCTTTTGACAGCCGCCGCCCACTCACACACTCTCTCCCTCTCCCTCCCTTATTTTCACACACGCTCTCCTCTGTCGCTATCTGACATGTCCACACACATACACACTCGCACACATTTACAAAATGTGATGTAACAGTCCCCCTGAGCTGTAACAGAGGTCCGAGCGGCCCGAGAAGGCCTGTTAAGGTGTTCAGAAGGGAACCACGGAAAAGAAATGAATGGAGGTGACAGTCAAGCGATGCCATTAACCAGCTGCCACATGTGACAGGTTGTGTTGTGTGTGTTTGTGGCAGGGGTTATCATTTTGATACTTCAGTCAAAGATGTCCTCTATTACCCAGAGCTGTCCGTCTGTGTGCTCATATAACGCTCATATAACCAGGGAACTGCAGTTTTCTAATCGTGCACGTGTGACGTTTCATCACTTCTGCATTTTTACGGTTGTTCCCAGTCACACAGGGGTGTCACACCCATCCGGGATGTGGGTGTTTTAACACTAGCCCCACTTACACTGCCATTAGCATGCAGGGATCCTGCGCCAATATTCAGCACTGTCCTCTGTGTGAAAGTTTGTGGAGGTAGTATCAGGGCCGCATTATTGGTGAACAGCCGGAGGCGCGGAGCGGGAGCGTGTCGGTCTGACTAGTCTGATAACTGCACAGGTCCCTCACTCAACTAAATACAGAGAAATTCCCACAAAGCAACATTACAGGACCAAACAAAAGTAACATAGTCACTGTAACTGTCGTTGGCAACTTATATGAGGAAAACAAATACCACAGCTGTACGTGGAGAAGCGTTCGTCCTCCCGCCCGTCCAACCAACTCTTTGTCACATTTTTGCCCAAAAAACAGCGTCTGTCACCGGCAAAACACTTTAACTCACCAAGAGTGTGTGATGAAAATAAATCACTGCGACCGTCAGCCCTCCTGACCGAGACTTCAGGGAACTTTCCCCCAGACAACAACCTCCATCATCGTGAGTGAGTCAGACAGGTCCTGCTTACTGATGGTGCTTATGTAATTATGCCATTTAGCGCGAAAAATGTAACTTTCCAGGATGTTCGGTGGGTCAGGATCTCTATCACTACACATAATAACTGCATCCATATGATTCTAAACTGTCCGCGGGTTTAGATTGACAGGGGGACACCTGGGAAACACCAACATCCATCAACTTGACATGTACCGTCACACCTCCGCAGTGCTAGTTTTCTGTGTGAATTACGGTACGGCGGCGATGCTTCGCTCTGTGTGAATCACCATCAGCAGAGAATTGGCGAACCACCACTCCGGAGATAATGCAGAGACGCTGCGTAAAAAGGACTACTGTCTCCTCTCCCCCTCCCTCTCCTGTTGGTGTTTCAAACATGGCACTGGCTTTGAGTGTGACCAGCTGTTGATTGGCTGTTCTGCCTTAAGTCCCACCTCTCTTGCTGTCTTAGATTTATCAAGCAGCTCCTGCTGAGGAGGCGGGAACTAGCTAGGTTTATAGTTGACACCGTTAAATGGTCCTTATATCTTCAGGATACAGGTAGGCACCAAACCACAGGATGTATTTGTACATGTTGAATCTGTGTTTATAATAACCAGATCCCCCCTCCGACAAACCGCATTCCATCACTTTTGAAAAGCTTGCTACGCCCCTGCAGTCACATACAAATGTATGTGAGGTGGTGTAAGGTGATGGTGTGTAAGTGTAGGTCTAGGCCTAATACACATGTGAAAATGTGAATTAAAAATGTTGGCATTTGTATGCACATCTTAAAAAGCCAGGCTGAAAATGTGCAGTTTACAAGTGACATTATTTTGGCATGTTCACATTCACTTCACTTATGTTCCATGTTTTGATGTTTTGTTTCCACACGTGGAATAAGGAGACCAAGGGAAATTTTCCACCATTTTTGTGGTGACAAAACCCAGCTATTTTTCACAGAAAGCTCGACCATCTCCATCTGTAATCATGACTACTAAAACATTTGTTTTAGGCCAAATCATGATGTTTTTCGAGCCCTGACCAAGTGGTTTTTGTGTGTAAACTTAACTAGAGCATAAGGCATCAGGCAGGTGAGGAGGGAGGAGCAGGCAGCTGAAAGAAGCACAGGAACCCAGAAGAGAAACACAACAAACTCAGACGGAACTGCGACAGTATTGTGCTCCGTCTCATCCAGATGCTCAAATGCTGCTTTCTGAACGCTGAAATTCTGCGACTGTTGATACGACACAAATACATTTAGCTGATTAGTGATGTACGTTTACAGAATTTTGAAAGCAAAACTTCTAACGTTGTGTTGCCGCTACTTCCACTAAACTATCCGAATACTTCATCCTCCTTGACATTATTTTAAAAACTCACATGATTTTGGTTCACACGTACAGGTACGAGCTTGTTCAGCTCAAAGCTACTACGTACATGCAAATTACACACGATTGAACAGGACTGTGGACAAAACCAAACACAGCAATTGTTCATTTTGGCTCAGGTATAACCAAATAAAAACAAAGGACGTTGTGTGTTTGTGTTGCTTGAACGTCTAGCGAAAATGATCAAACTCTATACAAGAAACAAAAAGTAGAGTGTACAACTGAGGGTCGCTAATTGAGAGCTAACTATCATCATGCATTGTCCAAGGAGGGAAAAAATGTGTCTGCACAGTGAATGTCTGATTTAAATAAATGACTCCATCAGTGTCCCAAAGGTTTTTTTGTTTGTTTGTTTGTTTGCATTGTTTTAGCGACACAGCTACACATTCACGTCCTGGGCTTATGAATACCCCCTCCCCCCCCAAAAAAAGGATGCTACAAATTCATAAGCATCCTCATTATGCAAAAACAAATGCAGTTACTATTGAGGATACAGATTTCACACACGACTGACTTGACTGGGAATGAGAATTTGCATATTTTTCCGAGCTCGACGGACGTCCTTTCTTTGCGGCCATGTGAGCGGGTAGATACGAGCCACTAATGTAATCATTAGTGAAGGTTATGACCGCATGTACAGGAACAGATCTCTGCTCACGGTTCCTGACATTGTCTGCACTAATATGCATGAGCCAGATGTAAAGATATCCAAAGTGTGAAGTAACTAACGTGGGCATACACCCACCTGCACAGATGATGTGTCTTCTTCGAAAACTGAATGGAACTGAAGCTGCAGGAAACCACTGCTTTTCAAAGACATTTAATTTATGGGCGGCACAATAAGGGGAACAATGAGCACAAACGGAGGAAGACAATAGTGCCAGTGTTCATGGACAAATAATGGATAAAAGCTGGCAGCACAGAGCCGTGGGCCTGTAGTCTGTGCCAGTGTGAGCACATCCTGTCAGTGCTTTGGTGCCACCTTGTGGTCAGTGGGGAAATGTTGCTCATCAGCCAGCTACATTTTTGTCTGATGAGGGAAGCAGAGAGTATGTACAGAAATCAGTCATATATATGATGATATATGTTATGATATATTGATGTATTTTTTGATTGATCTCTAGAACTCATGGTTTCTTGTTCAGTAGCTTTATTGGCTAACTGGTCCTCCTGAGACAAAACCCAAAGCAGAAGGAATAAGATACAAATGGGAGTTGATCTCTGATGTCATCATCCTGTAACAAAGCCTTTCTTCTCCAACATGGCCGACAGTAACTGCCTCTGCTATCTGTCAAAAGAAAACACCCAACAGAATATGACAGCCCACTGTAGCTTGTTTACAATAGCCAGTAATAAAGCACCAGCTATTAAAGTTTTTACAGTGCAGTACGTTCCCTATAAAATACTCGTAGCAACCGTTGTTTGGCACTCAGCAGCTGTTTCGGCTTTTTAAACACGGAGGAAAAAGAGGCAGAAAATTGAGAAAAATCTGTCAAAGCAACTACGAAAGAGTTGAGAATCCAGTATTTTTATGAAGAAAAATAAAAGCAATAAACGAACAGAGTCAAAAGACCTACTGACCAACACACTGACATCACAATCACAAGTCATGTTGCTAGTTTGGCTAAAAAAGTATGCTGTGTTCAAGACTTAATGTAAATTATCAAGGGGGCTGGAACACATACTATTACGTACATATTAACAATGTATTTTACATGTTGTGAATGCTTTAACATGGACTACATATAGGACACGATCGAGCCTATTTACCTGCAGAGCTCAGAATGTCATTGTTTTAAAACAATGAATTTTTTTTCCTACCACTTGGTTTGATATTCACAAAACTACAGGGGGAAAATGCACCTTTGTAGAAGGTTCCTGGAAGTAAGTTGTCAGTTTGATTCTGGTGAATTCGCTCTGCTGAAACAGCCCCGGTTCAAACAGTCTATTGACGTAAGCAGGTTTTGTGCTTAGCAACAAAAATAACTAATGAATGGGCTAATTAGCCGACTAACAAATTGATCGAGCGGCCTGCTTGAGGCTGTTAAAGGGCACTTGGCCTGTGAGACGCCACTTGAATTCATATGGGCTAGATTATTTAAACACATGCTGCGTTTAATGTCATTGATATTCCCCTCCACCTGACTAGGTACCAGTCAAACCAATAAACTGCACAGCTTGAATTCCAATGTACTCATTTCTTTTTTTCAGCGTTCTTTATTGATCAAAAGATATATTTATCAAATATTTAACAAAGGCTCCACCATTCAGTGCATGCAGACACCTGTTCACATGTCGCTCAGTTCACATAATTTGAATTTATACAACCAGAAGATTGAAGAATTATGATATCAACACACGTTTTTTTTTATAAAATATATAAAATTGACAAAGAGGAGAAAAAATAGCATCATATAAAACAACATCTAAATATAAAATGAAAGGCAATACAAAGAATACAATCTATACAGTACTTGCTTCTGTCAGTGTGGGTGAATGACATTTAATTGCCTATAGATGGCGCAAGAGAGCTAAAACATAGGTTGACCGTTGACCTCGTGACCCTTTAAGTCTGAGAAGAGTAGAAAAAATACAATTTTAAAGGTGTCTGGACACACAAAAGAGAAATATGACAACAAAATATGGTATAGCATATGAAAGAGGAGAGTTTAACCCTGAATTTACACTACTGAAGTCTAAAATATGAAAATATAAAAGCAGGAAAGATAGTCTAAACTGTCAGTGCACAGATGCCCGTGTTTAGGAGGCGTCAAGATTTTTTCAAAATCTGGTTAAATTCTCCGTGATGCTTGATATCTTCACATCTGTGTGTGTGTGTGTGTGTGTCCATCCCAGACAGCAGGGAGCAGCCATCCTAAAACAAGGCGATGGCAGAGTAACTTCCCAGCACGCTGCTCGATACGTGCACACTTTAGATTTCTGATGGCTTGAGGTCAAAGTGAGAGAGAGCTTTCCTCAGATCATGAAGGAGTGGGTTTGTTTGTAGTGCTTGAACTGTAAAGAGCAGAGAGACGTACAATGAATCATTTCCTTTAATTAGCCAGGGACAAGCGATATCAGCGACCTATCAACAGGATTTTTATGGCAGCCCAAACACATGGCGGCGAGCAAAACAAGCCCTGACACAACAACAATCCCTCTGATCACTCACGTTGCGGATGGGAGGAGGCGGAGGTGGGGGGTTGAAGGACTTGCCGCTGAAAGACAAAGGGTGGCAGTTCAGCCTGAGCTCAGTCAGTCAATAAAACACCGCTGTAGGGCAAAAACAAGAGCTGGACTGAATGTGAAACCCTCACCTTTTGGTTTTCTTGTCGGCTGTTCAAAGAAACAACAAAAGAGAAGGAAAAAAAAGTCAACATTATTCAAGATCTCTATCACGCTTGCCTGAGAAGACTTTGCCTCTTAATCTGGCAGCAGTAATTAGCTGGATAGTAATTAGTACATTTACTCAAGCATATATTAACAGTCTCATTTCTGTACACCTGACAGTTTTAGTCAATATTCTCTCTCTTCAGCACTCCTGAGGGAAATAATTGTCTCCTTAGCTGCTAAATGCTCCGCTATGTTCAGCAGCTCGTCGGTAACTGTGTCTGCCTGCTGTTTGGTGCTGAACACTCGGTGGACTCTGGACTCTTAAAGCTTTTTAGTTCATAAAATCTGCCTGCTGCAGCTGGAAAACAAGGCCACATTTTTTTTCCCCGTTGTGTCTAGATAATGATCAGAGCGTTATGTGGAAGACAATTTTACTTTAGTAAGAGTTTGAATGTGAGTCCCTCACTTGAAATGGTACAACAGAAAAATAAGAACGGATCAGTATCAGATTATAACACCAAAAGTGTATTGTCATAACATGTTTCCATGCTATAACAAGTCACATTCACTTTATTACATCATTAGAACATTATGTAATAGCATGAAACGCTATAATATGTTTTAATATACACTGAAAATATCTTGTATAATGTGAAATGTTTTATGTTTCAACATGTACAAGTTTTTATGTAACAATAAATAAAGGTAAATGTTATAACAAGAAGGGTCTCTTGTGAAAACAACATACTATCAATTTAAAACAATACAAAAAGCAAATTGTTAAAACAAGGAGGATTTGTTGTTATAACATGTTTGTGTTTTGTAATAATATGAAAACATATGTTATAACATAATAAGGATAATATGCCATATTTTTAATTGTATTTCAGATTTAGATTTTTTTTTCTTTTTTTTACTTTATCTTAAAGCAGCATTATGTGGAAACTGCCGCCTCCCCAAAGATGCATCTTCATTCCATGCGCCAAACAAAGATGGAAGCTGAAAGGCGGAAATCTCAACTTTTGACTGATCCGGCTCCTCATATTTGCCCAGGTAAGTGAATGAGAAACGAGTCAAAACTGTAAACCACTGCAGACCAAAGGGAATGTATAATACATGAGCAGGATGTGGGGAGGGGGTGAGCTGTAAGGTCTATTAAGTGACCTGTCAGGTTTGAACCTTTATTCATATATTTGATTCAAATGTATTCATCGATGCAGCTTCTCAAATGTAAAACCAGTGACTACATGACACACACACAGAGCACGCTTCACACCACTCACCCTTGCAGCAGCCTCGGCGTCGGCAGCAACACACGCAGATGCAGCAGAAGATGACGAGCGTCAGAAAAGCAGCCGCTCCTGCTATCAAAACCGTCATATTCAACGGATCTGAAAGGATGGCGAGGAGAGTATGAGCTCAGTCTTTGGTGAGTGGAGCGTAACATGTTAACTCCAGAGAGGAGCTGTACGAAAAAAACTTACAGTCAATAACTTTCAGTTGTTGGGCTACGCAGCTCTTGGGGGCCCCGATGCTGTTGGAGGACTCGCAGCGGTACATCCCTGTGTCCGTTTTGGACACGCTCTTAAACTTCTGCTCCAGGCAAAGACAAGGTGAGTCGATGAGTTCCAGACGACAGCAGCTGGTGTCCGAACGTATGTGGAGGTGTTTTGCCGTGTACTTGCATGTTTCGGTGTGTACTCACCAGCGTGCCCTTGTTGGCGTCGACGCTGTACGGGGTGTCTGCTGTGGCCGTCAGAGCCCTGTTGTCTTTGTACCAGCGGTAGATGGCAGGAGGCACGCTGAGTTTGTCCTTACAGTGGAGCTCCAGGCCCGAGCCCACGAACACAGAGCTCGGCACCTCGCAGGACGGGACGTGAGGAGGCACTAAGGTGGCAGAGAGGAGAAGACAGCTCGAGTAACAGAAGACAGAGCTACCTTAAAGAAGAACCTGAACTTATTGCTTTTGTTGATGAATTTTGTTTTTGTTGTGAGATGTCTGCTGAAGGAACACGCTCATATTCCTTTACACTGTTTTCAGCAGCGATCTACACAGAGAACTTGAATTGGATTGAAAGCACTTCCTCCTCGACCAGAAAAAGAAAAAGATGAAACTCACACGGTTTATGGCCTGACACAGGTTGCCTCTCTATCAGGGGGGCTGACACATATAGATAATCACAAGCCATGCACGTGCCACATGACATCACCTGCATGTGTTTGGACTGAAAAGGACTCTGGAGCCTGCAGATTCAAACCCTGGACCCTTTTGAAGCTGTGAAGTGACAGCACTTACCACTGACCAGTTCACTGTGACTGTAAAAAAAGCCATTATTTAATGTCCAACAGGAGGTGTCCCATCATACCAAGCACACTGAGGGTCACGGACGCCTCTCCGAGGTTGACGTGGTCCTCGCTGGCTGTCACCTCACAGCGGTATTCCCCCGAGTCTTTCTGTGTAACGGAGTGTATCGTCAGCGTGGCTCCCTCGATCTTTGCCCGTTCTGCATATGGTTCTGCGATGGAAGGTAATGGAGAGAGGATTGACAAAGCTTAACTCTCTTCATCTAAAGTGCTAAAAAGCAGAATCAGTTTCAGTTAATGATGAAGGGGTGATGGAAAGAGCGACGGCAGGACATCAATTTTTTTTTTTTTCAGCTTGGAGAGGTCACCCGTTAAAGGACTGTCGTCACTCACTTGTAAATTTGTTGTTGAAGTACACAAACGTGACTGCCTTTCCCTTCTTCTTCCACTCGATCCTAGGGTTCTGATCTTTCTCCGTCCTGAACTCGCAGGAGAGCACAGCATCTGGAGGACCAACAGAGCAGCAGGGGTCAGTCCACAGCACATTTATATTTGTTCTGGTTAGAATTTGCACAAACATTTTACACATTATTTGTTTCGAAATGTGTTGCTTGTTCCTCACAACTGTGAACTGATGAAAACTGACCAATGTCAAGTAGATAGATAAGATAATAGATAAGGTTTGAAAACAGCTCCACAGTGACTGCTGTTTCTGACCATTTCCCCAAATCTATCTTTGATGATTTTCCAAGAAAATCCTAAAAGTCAAATATCTGTTGCTCTTCTCATGAAAGAAGACAGTGGTAATTAAAGGTGTAATTATGTTAATCTGTTTAAAATTTGCCTAAAACTGTTTCGTATGTTGATCTGACTGATTTATTTTGGAATGAGAAACGTGCAAGTCAATGTCATATCCCTCCTCCTGCCTCATCTTTGTCGTCAAATCATTTAAGAATGTGAGCATTAATATGATTCATATTAATACCATTCATGATTTGGTTTCATAGTCATGTTTAACCACATTTTGTGTTCAGAATGTGTGTTTCATTCCTGTCATTTGGAATAGGATGGCAAAATTAATCCATAATTGTGGCATGTTCTTTTTAATATTCAATTAAAAAATTAACTTCAGTCACAATGGACATCTTTGTACCCTAGAGGTCCGGTAAGTAGGATTTAGTGACATCTAGTGGTGAACACAGAAAACGCTAAAAATACTAAAAATACCAAAAATGCTAAAAACACGAATGTTTCCTCTGTAGAGTCATTCACAACGTTCAAAATATTCTGACTATCGTTTTTGTCTTGTATGTTTTACTCCGACTTAAATCAGACTTTTAAAGTCCATGTAAACATGTTCATCTGACTGACATCGTACTATATCAGTCCTCCGCGCCGGGCTTTCATATGAAAACCTAAAGTTTATATTCCATTTCTGCCAATAGATCCTACTGAAGCTTATTCAATGGACCTTTAAAGTTCTGTTTCAAATCAATGATATTGAGAGAAGCAGCAGTGCACAGTCTCACCGGTGTGTTCGTGGACCTCCACTTTGGGTTTACTGCTGCTGACTGTCACTGACAGACACACAGGACCTGCAGGGGGGAGATGATCAATCAGCTGTTACAGATCAGACAGTTTTTACTCTCTGTCACCAAGTACAACAATCTTACTTCTGCTCTCTCTGCATCTCCCTGTATTTAACACATGCTCAGTGTCTCATCTGTTGTTTGTGGGCTCATGAGAGGCCAAAATCACAGACAGACATTTAAAAAGACCACAGATTGAGTCACAGCCTTCACATACAGTACTAGACATGCATCCTCACCATGTAATACACAAGTAGGCCTACAACATTAATTTGCCCACAACAGAATTTCTGCCCACATGCACACACACACACACACACACACACACACACACACACACACACACACACACACACACACACACACACATACAGAGTGTGGTCTGGTGGTACCAGGAGCGGTGGCGTGCAGGAATGCAGGTGATGGATGACTCCGACATGCTGCTTAATCCAGACCTGATAACCTCTTTTTAGTGATCTGTCCCTTCAGCCAGCACACCCACACACACCCCCCACACACAAACACACACACACACACACACACAACAACAGCATAACTCGCACCGAGTGTTTTCAGTATGTTGAAAAGTGGCTGTAGAAGGTTTGTTCTTCCCTTTACAAAGAACAGCAGATGCGTCGGCTCAAGTTAATGCTCGTTACAATGGATTTCAACATGTTTTCACAGAAATACCAACAAAATACTGTTACGTTTGGTTTGAAGCATCAAGACGGGTGATAGTGTGACAAAGCAACTCTCCTTGGTAGCCTGTGTCTGAGCAGCGTAGAAGTGGATTGTTCTGCAGATATGTGTGGTTACTATTGAAGTTTTACTGCTTTTTTTTCTGTTTCATTCACTTTCATTCAACCTTTCCTCAGCTGCTGTTTCCCATCAAAACTACGTGAGATAGTCACAAATCCAGGACAACAGTGAGCGGATCGTGAAAAGATGTTTTTGACAAAGAATCACTGAAGGAGATTTTATTGGAGGAGTATTAATGCATGTGTGTGGTGTGGTATTATCAAGAGAAGCTGAAGAAGAAAGGTGTGAGTGTGTGTGTGTGTGGGGGGGGGGATGCATGCATGGAGAGCGTGCTTTTCTTCTGCAGACAAAGTAGCTCTTCATGACAGTAACCTTATCCCCCTCAGCTGGCACAGCACACACACACACACACAAATATCTGTTGGCACACTTGTGAGGCTCTATACTGATTGAACCCTTCACCCTCACACTCAGCTCCATATGCTTCACTTTGACCCTCAGCCAAACCTGAACCCGATTCTGATTGTAACACTCAATGTGGATCCTGACACCATGAACTCATCTTGAACATATACGAATATGTTTTTAAAAAAATGTTCATGTTTTAGATGCATAGTATTCTCCATTTTACTGTTGTTATTTTTATGATTGCATTTCAAATGAATTATTTATGATATTGAAAGCATTAGAAAGCCCTTAAAATCAATATCACACTTCAAATATTCCGAACACATCCTGAACCAGCCTCGTCCTACTGAGGCTACGGATTCCAATCTTTTAATCTCTGTGAGGACATTTGGTCCTTGCAAGTAAGTACAACAAAGATCAAAACACACACGTAAAAGCCTCAATTATCAACATAGAGAAAGTTTCAAATTCCCACAGCAACTTCAAATGCTTTTTTTTCCCAGATAGCAAGTGGTTGTTTTCATCTCTGTCCAGTAAACAACAGGGTCAGTCGGAGGCTATCTTCAAACTGAGAGGGTGGGATCCCAGACTCCTCCGCGGGGCCGCAGGGCCGCGGGGCCACGTGGCGTGTCTCATCAGCCTGCGGATCGCGGGTTCAAAAGGCATCAGAACGGGTTCAGTGTAAACATGAAGCCCAGGCGCAGCCACTCCCTGCACAATCTCAACCCCCTGATGGAGTCCCTGAACACATCACACCTCCCCAACCCCCCACACGTGTTTGGACTTAACGTGCACAAACAAAAATGAAACAAACTAATGATCAATGACAAATCAATATCCTGCATTTTTGAGGGACTGCACGAGAAATATGTATAATAAATAAAACTTGTCTTAAAGGGGCACGGTGCAGTGTTGGAGAAAAAATTCCAACTTAGAATTTTAATATTTACAATATTAATGATGTAATGATACAAACTCTGACACAGTTATTTTTTTTCTATGACTGAAACAAACTGTTCTCAGAGGAAAACCAGGTCCCTGAAACACTGTTTGAAGTTAGAAAGGTGGCAGGGTCCGCCACATATAAACAAAGTACAACACTGTGGAATTGTGTTGTCCTTTGTCAGTTTGTTTATTCAGCTTATTCAGTCATAAAAATCAGTGAAGATCTTTGTCTTCTGATCAAAATGTCTTCCCCAAAGATACATAGGGTACCTTTAAACTGAAATGTTAGAGATAGAAAGCAAAAAATTGTTCCAATCACATTAAGGTTCATTTTTAAGATTATTACGCTCTTTCTGTGTTGTCCTTTATAACTGGGGAACTAACCTGTATCAATACTGTTTATTTTTGAGATATTGGAGGAATGTTCTCTCTAGTGGAAGGTCCAAATAAAATGTTAATGACCCTGAAAAGGGCTTCTCTTTAGTCGCTAACTGTCTTCTTTTTTTTTGTTTCTATGCACAACTTAATAAACTTTCACATCACACCTTATACTGATTTTTACAATCAAGGATCAAAATTTGAAGTGAAGTTGATAATTGGTAATAGAATTCCCTGTGAAAAGGGCTAATATTCCTCATTAACAAGAGCGTCCTATTACAACACACCAAAGAGGCTACCAGGAGTGTCTACAATCAGATAAATTGCCCATAACATACTCTGTTAAAAAAAAAAAAATGCATTTCATCCTCTGAAGACGTCTAGCTATGTGTTTGTTATGGTGGCTAAGCCTATTACACCGTCTTAATCTGTCATTAATAACTTCAGCAACTTGTTTAGTGAACTTTCTAAAACCAGTAAAGAAAACAAAAAACTCACAGTGCAACAAAGTGATGAGAAGAGGCAGCGCCAACATCTTCATGGTGTTCATGTTCAGTCAGTTCAGGTCAGACCTGGGGTCTGTGGGTGTCCGCTGAGTCTGGATGAGACTAGTTTTACTCCAGCTTCTTCAAGTTACATCTGCAGCACGCACACACCCACGTCTCCTGGTCAACTGACGCGAGCAGGAGGGAGAGCTGCCTGCTGCCCCGAGACCACTACCCTCTGAGGAGGCAGAGCAAACAGGAGATATGAGCTGCTTTTATTTTGACAGGGGTCTGTTCTTTGATCTGCCCTGTCCGGATTGTTTGTATCTCATGCAGTATCTTTAGGACAATCTTCATACTTCCTATATAGTTTACTTTGGTTCATTGGTCCCCTGTCATAAGTCCCTCCAAACAAATGGAGGGCAGCCTTTCAGCAGCGGCACCGCTATCTGCTGCTCACTATCTGCTGCTCTTTGCTGTAGTTATCTCTGGCTGTATCTATTAGCTGCTGTTCACTAGTTGGTTTACTTTGCCATGCAGCTAGTGGGTCTGAACTAAATTGTTGTCCACAGACCAGGAGATGAGGCATGGAGTGGGAGAGGAGCAGGAGAGAGGCTGGTCGTCACCAGCCCGGAAAATCAGCATCTAGAGCAACGAATTACGGTTTGTATTCGGACCAGACCAGAGTTGAGGATTGTTGGAGCAGTGGAAAGACAAAAACAACAAACTATTTGGTGAGGAGAAGTTAGCAAGGTAGTTGAGCTCATCATAGTTTGCTTAAAATGAGAAACTTGAATTCAGAATTGCATAAATGTTTAAAAAGGAAAATAGGTGTTTCCTTTCTTGAGATTTTGTGAGGTTTTTATTCCCACTGTTAGCCTAAAAAAGCTAAGAGAGGTTATGAAATGCAGCAGACCTGCATGGTTAGCTTGCTAGCTTCACTATCTACACTATCTCTGCAACACAAACATCTTTGACATTACATACAATAATTGCTTTAGATTCCACTGATAATGTTTTGTTTATATCTTAAACTAAAATTCATCCTCTATTTTTACACACTGCACTTTTAACATGAGTTTCAGCTTATTATTTAGCTGGGCAGCCCACAACTTTACTGTCATAGTGTTGTTCTGGTCCGCAGTAGACAGAAAAGCTCCAAACACCTTAATGAACACTACCTGCTCATCACCAAACAGCAACATGACAAAATCAGCAACTAGCCAGTGAGCATGATGGAGCACTTAGCAGCTAAATAGCCAGATATGTCAGGAGTTGGTTGAGACCCAGGAAAGCAGGAGAGTGAATATTATACTTAGATTCATCAGGTGGACACAGGGACAGCTCTAAATGAATGATAATTTTGCTCCACATAGCTGCTGGATGTGTAAATATGTCACATTTGCTGAAAAGTTTACCATATTAACTTTAATGTTGGGTTCAGAGTTTGTTTTCTGCTGTTTCAGAGTGGCCAAAAACACAGTTTTTTACTCTTATTTCATGCTAGTTTATCCTTCCACCACACAATATTTCACAGTAAGCTTTTCCTCCACTTATCTGACAGATATTAAACTATGTTTGTGATCAATTCTGAGATCTCATACTGGAAGTCATGTGACACTCTGAATCTGAATTCAAAAGATGAAAATCACCATAGTTGGAGTTTTCTACGTGACAACAGAGGTGGGTGTAATAGGAGGTGCAGGGATGGGACAGCTGCTGGCTGAGCTACTGCGTCCTTGGCTATAAGGTTTCTCACCACCGGCGCTCACACAACAGCACATTGTCCCTCGCTCCGGCTAATGCGCACACATGCTTACATTTGTGGCCATATGCACACACAAAGACACACACAGGGGCCATACGTGCCGACACGTGTGCATAAGCGCACACTGAGAGAAGGGACGAAACACAAGCTCACGAAATCTCTGCTGCGGCACCTGTTCACCATCAACAATCCCAGCTGCTCCCCAAGTCAAGTTACCACACAGCAACACACACACATACACATCCACAACAACAACTGCCTCACTTTACGCAAACATTTGGATAAACAATCTCTCCCACGTGGTGACTCTTATTTGAACCAAACATGCATTTGGCTTTAAACGCATCGCGAGGGCAGCTTGAGCATCACTCAAACAGCTGTCCTCAACACACTTCACTACTGTTTGTGCCAACTAGGATTATACCTGGATTAGAGGAGGGGTCCTTTTTCTGTGACCTTTAACCCTAGTTTAGAAGTAAAGCTAAAAAGGATCAAATGTAAGCCTCTAAAACTCAGTGAAACTGCGGGTTTAATTCATAGAAAGTGCTGAGATTTGCACAATATAGTGCAAAAAAACCACCCTAAGTGCCCTATGAATACAGACTTAAATGATAATTTTATATTCTAATTGAAGTTTTTAGTATTTAAGGGAAGACGATTTGGCTTTTATCTATATACAGTAGCAGTTTTACCATGCTCCAAGAATGGCACTATGAACTGTAGGTAATCACTGAGCCTTAAACCTCACAAAGTTTTATAAAATAAAGGTTTCCTTATAATTGTTTCATGCCGTATTTTAAATGTCATGTCATCCCGGCCAAAATATTCATGTTGCAACGACCTATGGGACCCACATTAGTGCACAGAAACTCTCACGGACCAGCAGCGTCACTGTGTCTTACTCATGGGTGGTTGGTGAGGCTCAGGATAGATAGCGGAGGCTAAAACTTGGCCAGCAGGCCAGCACTAGTTCTAACAACCATGGAGGAAACCTGTACCTACATTCATAATGAAACCATCATCACAAACAAGTTTTTAGGATGGCGGGATTAGGTGCAGATTAAGCCCAAATTAACAATTAAAGGGACTGCTTCAAGTTATTTTTAAAGTTTCAGTGCACATAGTTATGTCACTGCAGCAAATATCATGGCACATTTAAACGGCAAAACAATAAACTGCAGTTACAAACTTGACAGGATGGAGGAAACTCAGTGGTGTAGACAAATTCAACTTATAACATGTTTCAGGTAGCTCAGATGGAGCTCAGGATTTATCAGGCGGACAGCTGTTTTACTTCAAACTATTTCACTACACCACTCTGAACGTGCGTCTTTTGGGATGTGTGGAGGAACACAGAACTTTGATCAACACAATTTTCTGACTGATCTTGTCAGCCTGTTGAGTGATTTAAACAATCAATGAAGTTAAGCTGCTGTACTGTAAATTTGCATAGGAAAAAGCACGTTTTTGCTTCTGGGGGATGGCTGCAGGAAACCTTATTATTATTTTCCTCATTAAAGATGTATTATTTCACCCATCCACTATTAATCAGAATGCTCATTTTATGATCAGGCCCCCTGCAGATTATCCTCTGGATATAACTGAGATATGGACGTCACTATGAATTATAGACCAAAGCTTTAAATTTAGTCTACATTACCCACCGCCACTGGAATTGCTTCATGATTTGCTTCCATTCAGATTTTGCAGGGGATCTTTGTTGCATGTCATCCTCTCTTTCTTCTCATATTTGCTGTCTGCCTCTCCACTGTAATACACCAGTTTCAAAGCAGATATTATGACTTGTCAAAGCAACAGAGACACAGGTGTATGAAAGCTCCATCCTATTCAAAGGCTCCATTAAGCATCACTATTGGGCCTAGGGCTCTGAAACGACCAACACTGAATCATATGCGACCACCATTAATATTATCGACTGCTGCTGTGTCAAAACGTGTGCTGTGTAAAAGGTCTGCGTCAAGTAAAGGCAAGAGATGCCCTTAAAAAAAGCTATAAAAGTCCCAAGGATCAAGCAGCAAGTATGCCATAAACCTAGCTTGAGCAATTTTTATCCAGTAGAACATAAATCAAAACATTTTGCCTCTTCTGGTTTACATTCATTTTCCCTGGCATAACCCACCCTCTGTTGGCAGCAGAGCATTTCAGAGGGACATCTCAGACGGCCAAATTCAAAGATGGGTGAGCTGAGTAAGAGCAAGGGTAACCAAAGTGACGAAATATTGATACTGACTCAGTGAACCTAGTTTCTGTTGTAACATACTGCTTTGAGGGAAAACCTTGACATACACTACTCCTATTAATGTTTACACTGGTGGTATTTACTGGGCAGGTGTATTTCCTTCTGGCTACAGTGTGCCCCTTTCTATGTTTTATTTACAGGAGAATGGAAGAATGCTTCCGGGAGTTCAGCAGTCAAGCCTGCAGTGTATTACTAATAATACCATTGAAATTGAGTTAATTATTCTCTGTACTCTCACAGGTCAGAGTCCAGATCTACTTATCTGAAAAAGCTATTTCACTGCTAAACTTCCTTCTTCGTCTTTTGGAGGTAAAGACTCAACTGTGTAGTTAGTTTGCTATTTTTTTCGTCATCTAAAATATGGAAATTGTTTTCAGTTATACCAGGTTTTACTCTTTGCTCCCCAGCCAACCTGTCCTCCTCTTCAGCCAAATGTAATTCAACAATCAATAAACATAAGAGCCATAAACTGTGGGTATATTGTACACGTGTCTGGCATCCAAACCGAGTGAGCTTGAAAATAAACATTAACTTTTATATCTGTATGCTCAGAGTCTGTGGATGTTTTTATCAGGTGGAATTGTTAGATGCTCTCCAAGTTGATTACTTCTTTAGAAGAGCCTTGACAAAGTGGACTTTCTGCCCTCTTAATTATGATTGAACTCATGCCAAGAGGAAACAAAGAGAAAAAAAATATCGGCCCATGACATGATAAGGTAACAGGAAGGCTTTGTATTATTAACTTACTGACAAGAGAATGAAAAAAGGGAAGGGCTTATTCTCTACATAAGGATTAGAAGTACCGTGACCAGGCACAGATAAACAACAGTCGCAAAGAGGGTGGAAGAACGTCACCGGTACAAGACGCATCGTACAGTAAATCACAGTCTACAAACAGATCGTGCAGAAGATCAAGATGAAGACACTAGCATTGCTCTTACTGAGCCTAACAGGTAGGAGACCTCATTAATGTCTTTTTAGAATATGTATACGTGTCTTTATTATTTTCATTATTTATATTTTTTGTAGTTTGAAAATGTGCTCTGTTAAATGTTACATTCTTACATATTTCCTCATCACTGTAGATTTTGGGTTTCGTCTCAGCATAATGTCGATCACTTATTCGCTGTAAAGCCTCAAGCTAAAACATGTCGGCCAATAATCTGAATGTTCTTAAAGAGAGTTATCAACAATCAATGTCATTTCATTTCTTATTTAATCTGTCACCTGTGATTGTTCAGGGTTTACAATGGAAATGCAAATATGGATGAAATAGTTGTATTTCTCAACATCAACATCAACATGATTCTGTGATCAACTGATGCTGCTTTATGAAATGATGGGTACGCATGAAAAGGTTATTGAAATCAGGGTTCATAGGATCCCAGCAACTCTTGACATTTCTTGTTAATCTTCTACTAAGAGATGCAAAGTGACTACAAAGAGATGTGAAACTAACCACAAAGAGACATATAGTGACCACAATGACAAGCAAAATGGCAATAAAGAGACTCTAAACCACGGCAGAGGCATGTAAAGTGACCACAAAAGACCTAAGATGACGAAAAATGTACAAAAAACAACCACAGATGCAAACCGACCACAAAAAACATAAAATGACCAGAAAGTGACACAGAACGATCATAAAAAATATGCAAAACAACACTGAAGATGCAAAATAGCCTCAAAGTGACACGAAACAACCACAAAATGACACAAAACAACATCGAAGACTGATAAAAGGACTGAAAACCAAACCAAACACCACTTGTCTCATAAACCATCCATGGGTGAGGGGGGGGGGGGGTGAGGGAAAACTTCCATATTTTGCAAGCTTATTTTTTGTTACATTCTTTCATTGCAGTGGCTCTGGGAGTGCCAGCACCTCCTCCAGGAGTGCCACAGAATCCTGTCTTGGCTGAAGGAGACCTGCACCCTCTGCTGGCAGATGTGCTGCCGGTGCAGGGTCACGTGGTGGTGAAAGATCCCGCTCCACAGGTCAGGCTCGGCTCCCAGGAGGAGAAGGAAAAACTGGCTCCGGCCCCGGTGGACGTGCAGCAGGGTCAGCAGGTGGTGGGACTGGCGGTTAAAGTGAAGCCAGAAGCTGTAGCGGAGCGAAAGGATGGAGTGCGGACAGAGGTTAAGGTGGAGCCAGAGGTTAGAGAAGTTAAAGCAGAGCCACAAGTTAAAGCAGAGGCCGAGGTTAAGGTGGAGCCAGAGGTTAATGCAGAGGCAGGAGCTAAGGTGGAGCCAGAGGTTAATGCAGAAGAAGAAGAGAATCCAGACTTTAAGCTAGAATCAGAGGAAAAGGTGGAGCCAGAGGTCATGGCCGGACTAGAGCTCAACGAGAATCCAGAGGCTGAGATAGAGCCAGATGTTCAAGGGGAGCCGGAGCCTGAGTACCAGCCCATGTTCAATGAGGAGCAAGGGGCTCAAGAGGAGTACCAGGTGCAAATGAACCTCGAGGACGAGCCTGACACAGAGTTTGAGAGGCACATTGACATGGAGGGAAGGTATGGAATGATGCCTGAGCCAATCATGGAGCTGGAGCCAGAGGATGACGACAACATGTTTGGAGAGGAACTGGGCGACACAGAGCTGTCAGAGGTGGAAATCTCTCCGAGGGGGGCGTTTCAGAACGAGGAGGGACGCGCTGAGGAGAGGTTTTTAGGGGCAGAACCGATCATGGAGCTGGAGCCACTGGATGAAGACATGCTTGGAGAGGAACCGAGCAACACGGAGCTCGACCAGGCGGAAAGATCTTTGAGGGGGGCATTTAAGAATGAAGAGCCTGTCATTCAAATGCCTCCAGAGGAGGAGGGACTCGCTGAGGAGAGGTTTTTAGGGGCAGAACCGATCATGGAGCTGGAGCCACTGGATGAAGACATGTTTGGAGAGGAACAGAGCAATGCAGAGCTCGCAGAGGCGGAAAAGTCTTTGAAGGAGGCTTTTCGGAGTGGAGATCCTGCTGTTCAATCTCTGCCAGAGGAGGAGGAGGGACTAGAGGCTGACGCAGAGTTTGAGAGACACATTGACATGGAAGGAAAAAATGAAATGGTGGGCGAGACAACCACAGAGCTGGAGGATGACGGCAACGTGTTTGGAGATGAACTGAGCAATGGTGAGCTGTCAGAGATGGAAAAGTCTTTGAGGGAGGCATTTGAGAATAAAGGTCCTGTCAGTGAACCACAGCCAAAGTAACAAATGCTTGGGAAGAGGGAAGTTTTGTAGAATAGTAACCAATCATGGAACTGGAGCCTGAGATGAAGCAAGAACAGGTGCTATCAGATGCTGCTGTCACGGAAGAAGAAGGGCCAGCATTTAAACATTGTGGTGCCGTGTTAAAACACCACTCAGTGGCTCATATGTACATTAAAACTGAAATTGTAAAAGTGTGTCCTTTTAAGATGCAAGATGTAAAATGTAAGATTTCTACATTAAAATGTGTAAAACCAGTTAGATTTCTGATAGGTATTTTGTTGAGTTGAGTTGAAATCCAAATCATTGTTCAGGGTTACAGTGTGGTAACACGTGGTCACCTGCCTCTATAACTTCCAGGAGAGCGAGGAAGAAAGATGGCGGACGAGAATTAACACAAGGGAATAAAGCTTTAATACATGACCTCGTACGCGTACATTTCTGCCCGAGTCACATCAAATAGATTTTCATTGCCAGTGGTTGTTGCTCTACAGCGACTCTACGACGACTCCTGTGATCCCACGGGAAACAAAGCGTCTTTTGTCTTCAGGCTGCAGATATTCCATACTGTGCATTTAAATGACACAGTATAATGTTTATCACCGCCCTCTACTATGGCAAATACACACATTATTGTCCCTAATGCAGGAAAACATGCTCTGTCTGTGCCTCTAGTAATCACATTTTGCTGTAACTCTGCACAGTACCTTTAAAAACAGAGTTTATGAAAGCCAGAAACTCAGGAATAAACACTCAACAGTCAAGTCAAACAAACAAAGCTAAGTCTGAGGAGGAGTTTAAACAAGAAGGCAAAACACAAGGTGGCAATATGAGAGTAAAGTGAGCAAAAATAATAAAACGGGCAAAATCCCCCCTAATGCTCTGTAAATAAAGAAAAAGGGTTAATTCACATAACAGCGAGTTTATAAAAGTGGGTTTTAAGGTTTAAAAACATAAATCCCTGATGAAATATAAGTCAAATGTATGAAGTGACAACAACATGGTTAAAGGTTAAGGGTCACGTTGTTAAGTTTAGGGGGCTTTTTCCACATTGATCAATCGTGGTCATGCATAAAAAATAAAAAAAACTTTGATTGCAGCAAACAGCTGTCTCCCACGTTACAATCAATTGTGTTGCGACCCATCCACCCACTGCAGACCTTGTCGCTCAATAAAAATGGCCTCTGACTTGATCTTTTGCTGCCACACTACTACTACCACCACACACTGGAAGGCTTTTGCCATTTGAATGTAAACAAATTACATTTTGGGGACACTTGCTGGTACATCCGATGCTGTCTCTCAACCAGTGTCATAATTCCAGTGTAAGATAGAAGCTACAGCAGAGGGAGAGTAACCAAAAAGACAGGATTTGATAAGAACAAAGCCTCACTTTAACATCAGCTGAACTAATGAATAAGTAATGGAACTATTTTTGTACATAAGAGGATGAGACATTGTTCCCTGTCACTTGCATCAGAATTGTGGACCACAGGGAGCTCTTCAGACCCGCTTTGAACAAGAGGAATGACTGTAGCGACTATTAACTGTTTCACTGCAGTTTTGTTCTGTTTTGTTTTTTTGTTGTTGTTGAACATGGATTTGAAAAACATAAACCTATATTTTTTAAAGAGAAAGAATACTGAAAGAAATGCAATTTCACCTTCTAGCCACCAGAGGGAGCTATTGTCCTGGAGTGCTATATGAGGAGAAGTGTTACCTGTTCTTCAGAGGGCCAAAGAAGGCTGCAGATGCAGAGGTATTTACATGTTTTCCTCTATCTTAAAGATGCAGCGTGAATATACATTTATGAAACCAGACTACCCAAGCAACACACAGTCGATGTACGTGTATGATAGTCCTGTCCTCTGTCTCTATTTCATTGCAGTTCTTCTGCCAGGATCATTTCCCTGGTGGTCACCTGGCCTCCATCACCAGCCAACACATCCACCTGAAGCTAATGAAGTTGATCCTGGATCAAAACGGGTCGTGCACACGCACCTGGGTCGGGGGCCTACGATATCTGGATGTATGTATGTTCAGTGAGGGAGTAAGGAGTCGAATGATCAAACACACATGAATAACCTACCCCATGATGATTCGCACCATGAGAGGGGTTTACTTGACGTTAGAATGACATATGGAGAATGGCAGAAAGGTGCTCTGTGAACCAGTAAAAGTGTGTTCACATTTCTCACCTGAGCACATTGTGTGTGTCTTTTAAGGCCCAACAAATGTGTTGCTTGAGTGCCTCATTGAATATTACCATAGCCAATTAAAAAGAAATTGCAACGCTTTTGCCTTAAAATGTTGATCGGTTGAGAATCATGAAACTGTTGCACGATTGCATGATGAAAGCAAAACAGATAAACTCTGTTGTGCTAGTACTGGTAAAAATGACATAGGGCACCTTTAAGTCCTCCATTTGATTGAATTAAAATAATCTCCTGTTGTCTGTCAGACTAATCGCTTTATCTGGTTGGATGGATCGCGCTGGAACTACAGTGATTGGCTGAGAGGGGAGCCCAATAACACGGCAAACAAGGAGAACTGTTTGGAGGTGCTGTCATGTGGTAGGCGACAAATTGCTGTTTAAAGCTCCTACTTTTATGTTCTACCCAATCTGAATATTGAAGACTGTGCCACTCTGTTTCTGATCTGCTGCTTGTTTGTCTTTCAGGAGATGGAAAGTTCAATGACTTCACATGCTGGGAACCACAGGCTTTCATCTGCTCCTACACTGCAAAAGAAAGTCAAATGTAAAAAAAAAAAACCCAACAGAAACAATCCGGAGGCTGAAAGATCCCAACACTGAAAAATTACGGAGAATATCTGTCTCATAAAAAATACTATAATTGTGCAGCTTTAATTTTAAATTAGATCTTGTTTATTTTTATTTGTGGCCTTGAAATTTTCAATTGGATATTTACACATGGAAGGACAGTGAAGTAACATTTAAATGTGGTTGAACATTTATACAGATAATCAGCATTAAAATTGCGGATTCTAACACTGACGTCACTGCTACAAAATATAAACCAGCAAGAAAATGACAATTATCATTATAAGCCAGGATATTCTGAACAGATGTAGTGCAAACATTAACAAAATGTAACGTTTGCATTTTGGAAGATAAAACAGCAAATTTAACTTAGTCAGCACATTGTATAATGGGAAACTTGGGCCTGCTCTCAATCTGTAGCAGAATACACATCACAGCTGAACAGATGGTGGAGCGGAGTCAAGCTGTGTTTACAGTTGATAGATTGGGAAATACATGGATGAAAAGTTTATTCAAAAAAATACATTCGGTCTACATTTTTGTAATGAAAACTTTTATAATTGTAGAACAAATTTATTATCAATTAACCAAAAACGCTTATGTAAAACTACAAAACCAATAACTTTTTCATTGTTCACTAATCTTATCTAGAAATGTAATTATAGTATTGAGCTTGAATGTAACAGTTTGAAAAATGAATGAAAATATTTGCGAAATCATATTTAAGTATCGTGATGTGTGGGATTTTTTTTATGTTAACATTAACGTTAAATTACATTTGATTTTGAAATCTAAGAATTTTGTATATTATATTCAAAGATGATATTATTTGTTTTTGATAACAAGCTACTTTTCTGTAAATAAAGTGAACATGATGTTTTATTCTGAAGCGTGATTATTATTACTCCTATGAAAAAGTACATTAAATTACAGCTGATATAGGTTTATTTATAGTTCCATGTACACTCATTATATCATACTTACATTATTTCATCTGAAATTTCAGATTTTCATATTTATTTTGTTTGACTATTTTCACACTACTTTTATTACACACTAGCCTTTTAGCTCATCCTATAACATATACCACCACTGCATTTCACTGCATCTGTAGAAAATATGAGACAAATAAATGTTTACATCAAATCTTGAAGTATGCTATTTTTGATATACAGATAATACAGCATGTGAAATAGCCCATCGTCTACAGAGCATCAGTGACATCATAGAAGTGAGATGTCTGCACAGACCCTGAAGGATACTAAAAGATGACACCCACCCAGCCACCGTCGGTTCACCCTGCTGACATCTGGCAACAGACACAGAAGTTTCCGCTGCCACACCACCAGACAACGGAGCAGAAAGTCATAAAAATAATGATAATTATAAGGGTTTTCTCTTAAGAAGGATAAAGGGCCTACAACTAGCATTTTAGCACAAAATAAATGCATATTTTAAAAAAGATTCCCAGTGTTTTACATTAAGCAAAAAAGTGTTATTGAGTATTCAAATATATTTCATTACATATATTCTAAATTGCACTAATTTGATGTTGATTATACACTGAGTGAAGTGCAGAAACCAAAGTGCACTGCTGAGTACAATCAATCTGTTTCATTTCATACTGCGCCTGAAAATCTGACTTCAGTAGATCAAAGCTTCATTGTTCAGCTAGAGCAGCGCTGTGGCCTGCAGCGTGGAGCATTTTGGGAGTTTTAATGAGTGAGGAAACAGTGACACAACCTTCAGTCCGTCAGGTGTGTCTAAACCTCCCGTCCCCCCAGGACTCATATAGGGCAGGCAGGACCTCATTCAACTATGGAGTCCAAGAATGCTGGCTTACTCTGGCAGATCAGGGAACAGTCGCTCTGTCTGAGAGCAACTTGCTCTGGTGCCAAAAATGTATCAGGACGATAAAAGCTGTTCACACCCAGATTTCAGATCTCACATTGACTCTCTGCTGGATAAGTGAGTTCATTTAAGTTTTACACTCGATGAATTCCAATCATCACCCGCCCTTTATGAATTACAGGAGCTTAGCGCTCATTAACTGATACGCTCACACACTCACGCTGCACATGCGGCTACTGTAAAGCCTGCCGGGGCTCACATGTTGCTGTGTGTGACTGTGACTCATTTTCCACTGGCCTACGCAACCTTTTCCTGACCTTTGGACATGGAGGTGAGGATTACCCACTCTAAGGTGATGACTGGCAGCTCTTCATCCTTCTATTTTAATTGATAACAGCTCCACACATACACACATCCACCACCACCAGTACACACATGTTCATTCATCAATACGAATAATCAGATGACATGATCTAATATGAGCTATTGTTTTAATAATGCAATCTTTGGCATATTTGCACCTGGCAGATCTTCCATTGTCCTCCTACCAGGAAGAGCGACTTTTGCTGGATTTAAGAGATCATAGTTTAGTTTGCATCTATAATCGGGGATATCTCCGCTAGCTTTGCTGTATCCTCTGTGGGTACGCTGAAAAATACATATTTTTAGACTTGGACCATTATTAGATCTGGTCAGCCATCATCTGGCAAGCAGAGAAGTGAGTAAAGGTGGAATCATTACGGCAAAACAACCAAATCTTTGCTGTAAATCATTCCTTAGCTATGACTGATAAACGAGAAAGAGAACAGTGGATTCCTGGAGTCAACATCCTGATGCTCTGGAAATCCCCTAATACCTCAACTGCTTATCGGTGTTGCTGTTTAGATGAGAGTGACTCAGTGTTGGTGTTGCCATCTGTCAGTTCAAGTCATTTTCAAGCTTCATGCAGTACAACCCCAGTTGTCTGCTGGCTTGTGTGTATTGATGCTCAGAGGCTGTGAATCCTACTGCCCAGCTTACAAACACTGGGTGCAGTTGCATACCGCAGTATCCGTGCTCAGCGGTAAACTTGGGACAACAGGATGGTACAAACAGTAAACAGTGTTGACTCCGCAGCCTTTTATAGTGCGGACACACACCAGCACAGATCAGTGTAGATGGCGGTACTGTGTGGACAAATAACAAACACATCTTTTCCTCACATGCATCACTATATTTCATAACATTTTGTGTTTGTTGTCTACTCTTTGCCTGCGCTCCTGTGGATTCCATTGACGTCTGGTTTGAAAATCTGTTTGTGTTGTGATATCCGTCAAAGTCACAAATGTGATATGGCATTGATTGATTGATTGATTGATTGATTGATTGATTGATTGATTGATTGATTGATTGATTGATTGATTGATTGATTGATTGATTGATTGATTGATTGATTGATTGATTGCTCTGAGAACAACTTGTTCATTCAGTTATGGAGAAAATATCATATCTGAGTTTGAATTTCTCATCCCAAACTACAAAGAGTCCCTTTAATCCACACTTGATGTCCATTGTGCTGGATTACACATTTCTTCCAATCCAATCCTGGATGTGAGTTTAAAAGCAAGTGTCAAGAGTCTACTTGTTGCTATTCACATTGTAGTGAAATACATGCAAACAGTTGGGTGACGTAATTACAAGAAGTTCATTCAAACATATTCATGTTTACATTTGAAATTTTGGGGCATTTAAGAGACACTTTTGTCCAACGCGACTTAGAGTAATTCACCCAAACATTCATACACTGATGGCGTTGGCTGCCATGCAGGAGCAGTTTGGGATTCAGTGTCTTGCCTAAAGACACTTGGACATGCAGATTAGGGGAAATGAACTAGCAACCTTCTGATAACAAGACACTGGCTCTACCCTTGAAGCGTTTCATTTTAACAAACTGGGAAAGAGACTCAGCAATCAGCTCAGCTTCTCCAGAATCACAGACTGCACCTTTACATGGCTGAGCATCAACTCGTGAAATGATTGGTCTATTTTTTCCTGCAGCTGTTAAGTCGCCTGGTCATGTAAAACACCCTCATTAGAATGTATTTAAATCATATGCATCCCTTCTGGTGACTCACTGATGCAGCCTGTTGACATATGTTGTTTTTCTTTTGTCACACTAATATGAGAGACTGTATGAAAATGATCGTGGAGAGAGATGAGGTCAGTGTAATTTTCTTCTGGCCAAAGAGCGAGGGAGGATCTTTTATTCATGAGCATTATAATGATTGTTGCTGTTGTTGTTGTTGTTGCTGTCCCTGCAGCTCTGCCTGAAGCCCCTGACAGATGTGTGGTTGATCAGGGACGAGAGGAGGGAGTTATGAGAAGCTCTCTGCGTGTGTTGTGAAAAGCCCTCTGTGGAAACATAATGCTGGACCTGATTTTAAAGCCATTACATTGTTCAGTAATGTACAGAATGTTCACACTGACAACCAGTGGTGATGTTGAGGTGCTGGGAGGGGTCAGGGTTGACTCTGTCAGACGTTATAAATCTGTCTCTGTGTTTCTGTCCCTCAGATCTGGCTGTCGGAGACCCCAGCCTCTCTCAGGGGGTGTGTCAGACTATTCTGCTTCTATAAACACAAGAAGACCGAGGAGAGAAGTGAGGACCGAGAGACCACTGCTTCATACAGGTATGTTAATACATTCTGAAGAGCAGCATATTTCTGGTTTCGGTGTATGATAAGTTAATCATGTAAAAAAATCCCTGTCACATACTTCAGATGACTGTAATCACTATAAAGGTTATCAAACTGTGTCCTTCGTATTTGCGTGGAGATCCAGCTGAATGTGATGTGCATCTGAGGTAAACAGCAACCCAATGTGCCCTCTGTATCCCTCCATGTAGCCTGTTAGCCTGGAGCTTTAACCAGCTGTGCTTCTGGGCTCCGGACCGGAGTCCAGTGACAGCCAGAGGGACTGCTGGACTAGAGGCTCGGCCATTCTGAGCCCATTCCAACTATTGCTGATCTTAAAATAAGTTACAAACCCAAACGTCATTTAAGGGACACATTAAAGATCAAACACCAGAGAGTCGTCGACAGTGCAAACGCTTGTGATAATAATTCATATCATACAATATGACAGTATCTGTTTCATGAGCCAGGTACACTGGAGTGAGATGAGTGGACCAAAAACTTGTAATGTTTGCCTGGTCAAGTATCACCGAAACATCTCAAATAAATGGAGTTTTGCAAATGTGCAGGAGTTGCTAGACTTTTGGTCTAAATACACACATACAAAAGCTGTAGTTGAAATGTTATGTAATGGGGCACTCCAGTTAAGTCCAGTGATGGAATGTAACTAAGTACTTTACTCGATGTAATTCACTCAAGTACAATTCTGTGTTACTTGTAATATCCTCTAGTGTTTCCACTTTCTGCTTCTCAACTTCACTTAATTTATTTGATAACTTTAGTCATTAGTTTACATGCTGCATCAGAGCTCAGTTAATGCAGTTTAATTTAGTTTATTTTGTTGGCAGTAGGATAATCAGATCTGATAATCAGTTGACCCTCGGACACAATACCTCTTACATCTAAATATATGAATAATTCCCTTAGACTTAGTCGTTACTCTAATGATATACTGCCCTATATACATAGATATACTGGCCTTTTTTTTCTCCCTTTTTTTACAAATTGCACCTTTAAAAGTTCTTAATCATAATCCAAAGCCACACTGTAATGAAAAAAATATTTGTAAAATGTCAGTATTTCCCCCTCAACAGTATTAAGTGGTCATGGAGAGATCAGTCAGCCCACCTGACCAACAGAAGCATCCTGGGAAGAAGAAGGAAGTGGATGAGAAAAGACAGGATGGGAAACTGCAGGTGGGGCAGGGGAGCACAGATGAAGGTAGGTTCACATTGTCTGCACTGTTATCTGCACTGCCATCACAGGTCCAGCTTGAGTATTGCAGAGGAGACAAACAGATGTGCATCGCTCAGATTTTTACTATTGACAAGTGATTTGGCTCTTAATGTTTCCTCTACAGTGTTGAAAGACCAGAAAGTGATGGCAGGAGAGGCTTGTGACAGGAGGAACGTCTGGGAGCCGAGTGTTTACTACGCGCTGGGGAAGGAGTCTTTTCATTTTGTTGGTCACGACATCAGCATCAGGGAGTCCATGGATACATTCGGTGCACTGATCTGGCCAGGGGTATGTGCTGTGAACCACTGAGTGGATCTTTACATACTGACCTAGTCCATGTAAAACTTGTAATGATAGTTTGTTTCGTAGGCAATCGCTTTGTGCCAGTTCTTGGAGAATAACCAGCAACAGGTGAGCCTAATGGACAAGGCGGTGCTGGAGATTGGAGCCGGGACCGGCTTGCTCTCAATAGTGGCCAGTCTGCTTGGTGAGTCTATCATAATATAGTCCAGTGCACTTTACACACATTCACAAATAATGTTCAAACAGTCACTTCCACAAGTCTTGACATTGAAGTCCTAAGTCACAGCATACCTTCTGACAAGCTTCTTGCCAACTTTAATATCAGGACGTGCAAGTACTGACAGGACAGTCATGGTAGAAGCAGAAAAGCCACAACATGTTCATTCTCTTGGGTGAGGAAATATGCACTGCATGTTTTATGGATTTATGTTCATATTATGTGCAAAATCTACATTTTAGCCTCAAGGAAGCATCAGAGGGTCAGTGGAACACTGTGCTTCATTGTGTGAGGGCCATGACTGTCCACCCACACCAAAATGTCTGCATCGCAAACAGGCCAGTTGTCTTAAAGATATCTTGAAAAACAAAGTGATCAGACTAGTACTGGCATACTTTGGTCCCTCCTCTAATCATGCAGTGGAAAAATAAGTGTCCTTTTATTCCCTGTGAAAAGTTTTTTCTTCGCTTCTCTGTTTCTATCAAAAGTAAAAAGTTACACTTCAGTTACTACAAAGAGCTCCAACACAAGCTTGACCAAGTTTAAACACTGATGTGAATGTCTTCTCTCTAAGTATGCACTTTGTCCTGCCTATTATTCTGTTCTGGGATTTATGAATAGGTTGAGATCCAGGTAAACTCAGAAAATACTGTTATATATAATATATCCAACTGAAATTGCATTGTTTTATTATCAAGGTTATCGCTAGCCACAATGTTGAAACCGGCTCACACAAAAATCATTTATGTGAACTATCTCCAAAGCTCAGGTGTTGTGCATGCTCACTCACTGGCATGTTTTACTGGGATTCTTGATGGAAGGAAGCCATCTTTAACGTCATTGGTTGCGCTTTTTCCTGCTTTGAAAAGTCAAAATGTCTGCAGTGAAAAGGGTCTATTCTCCATCTTGTCCTTTCATTCCAAGATTACATCACACTACATTACTGCAACTTCTACACAAACTGCACTGCCTGAGGTTGGCAAAGAAAGCACTTTGGTGAGGATTAGGGGTAGATCTTTTCAATTTGGAGCACAGACAGCTATACAGATAAGACGTTAGGAGAAAACGGGACTGGGTGATAGAAACACAGACAAAATGACAAAAAGTGAGACGGAATTACTGACGAAATTCATTGATAATTAACAGATGAAACACAGGTGAACAGCAAAAGAGGCAGGAAAAAAGACAAAGACAGGAAGTGTAAAACAAACTAAAACAAAACAACTAAACTGAAACCTAAATCTATGCAAATGTGCCATGCCTTTCAGGTAATACAGTATTTGTAATGTTCAGTATCATAGTTTAGCATATTTGCTTTGTTAAGTTTGCTTAGTTGAGTGGGGTCACTGAAGTCAATACAACAAACCTTCCAACAGTTAGTGAGATATTTCATTCCGGATCAAAGTTAGGGAACAAAATCCCAACAGACCAACACTGCATTGTGAGGGCCAAGCCAATACAATTGTCTGTCTTGTTCGGTCCTCTTCTCCAGGTGCTTGGGTGACAGCAACCGACCTGCCAGACATCTTGTCCAATCTGACCTTTAACCTTCTGCGGAACACCAAGAGCCGGTCCCTCTACACCCCTCAGGTGGCTGCCCTTACCTGGGGTCAGGACCTGGGGCGAGACTTTCCCTCCTCATCCTGCCACTACGACTACGTGCTGGCAGCTGACGTTGTCTACCACCACGACTTCCTCGAAGAGCTGCTGGAAACCATGCGTCACTTCTGCCAACCAGGGAGCCGAACGACGCTGCTGTGGGCCAACAAGATCCGGTTCCAGTCAGACTTGAGGTTCACGGAGCGCTTTAAGAGCATTTTCAACACAACGCTGCTCGCCGAGTTCCCAGAGCAGGAGGTGAGCATATACAAGGCCACGGCAAAGGAGTAAGAGGACGCTTCAGAGAGGTGTTTCAGGGTCTGCGGTTAAACTCCATGTTCCTCTCGCTGATTTAGTTCCATGTAGAGAAAAGTCTGGTTGTGATCTGTGTTAACATTCCTGGACAGTGCTGTAAAAAATGAAACTCCGGACTCAAATTTACATTTCAAGAAGCTATTTTATTTACAAGTACTTTATCATGCATTTGATATTTCTGACTTCATCTTTTGCTGTTTTAAAGAATACATTGATTTGCTGTTTACATGTCTCTGCATTCAAATGTGTCACATAACAACTAGACCATAATACATGTACCTTTTTCAAAGGTGCTCTGCTCTTGGCTATTCGTGCAAAGAGTCAATTATGAACCATGAAATAAACATGAGAATCTCTTTTTTTTTCCAAAAGCATATAAGTTTGTGTTTGTGGTGTCGAGTTTCTGTTTTGCTTCAACAGCTGCAGTTAATTTGCTGTGTAATCTTTAAAAAGAAACAAAAGCACTTTCCATTAAATGGCATACACTCTAGAGGAGTACATATGCGACAGAGGGAAATCAAAATATTATATGTGCAACGTGTCACTGTCACTTAGCACCAAAAAATACTACATTACTAAACCCCCTGCTTTACAAGAATGTGATTTTTAAGATGTTATAAATCTAAAAGCACTACAATGCCTGAACACAAGCACACACAAAGAAAAGGACTGAGAGATGGAGAAAGAAAGAGAATAAGTGTGAGGGAGGGGGACAGAGGATATAATGATAATCCTTCAACTCTTGTCTATACTAATTTTACATGCTCGTATAGTGTGTTAACTGGTCTTTGGGAGTATCACTGCTTATGTTAAAAAAGTAGGATAAAACCTGTTGCAGTCCTAGATAAAGTATCATGTCTTTGATACATTTCCTCCATGGTGTCCAATATAGGCACCAGGTTCTGAAAAGAAAGTCCACCATCTAGCATATAACTGTGTCCACACAGTTTTTAAATAAAGGATCAAAATCAGTATTGTAGAACCAAAGTTAAGACCTTTTTTATTCCACACGTTCTCCTTTTCAAAACATTGTGCCTACATTACCCACAATGCAACTTAGCCCCCCAAGTGACATCTCTGGAGGTAATTTATTAGATTACATGCAACTTCCTCTGGATCCACGAAAGGCTTTAATCTGTTTGTCACACATGCAGTAGTACTGCCTAAGACATATAAACACAATGTATAAAATTGGTGGAATTACACTTTAACTATAAAATCTATGCTTGAGTGGATTCCAGGTTTAAAACCCTCCTCCATTTTGTTCTTGTTGTTTCCTGCACTCACCGGAACTGTTTTAGCTCTGCGATCAGAACGTTCAGAAGGGACTTGCGTCAGTCCCGAGTATCTGAGTCTTCACGTCAGACGTTCTAAAGAACTACAAGTCTGTACACTGGATGGTTGGCGCTTTCTCTATGATGTGCAGCAGGTTGATGACTTTGGCTGCTCTAGTATGGACTCCCTGCGCAGGTCGTCCGGGACGGTGCCTTCAGGACCCCAGACGTTGAGCTCTCCATAAATGCCCATGTCGATCATCTCTTCCTGCCAGGGGATGGGGATGTTTCCTGAGGAGAACTCATCAAAAAAGGTCTTGTCGGGATCCTCCAAGGTCACTCCCTTCACGGAGGAGAAAGCCCCAACATCATCCAGACTTTTAGCATACACCACTTTAGGGTCAGGGACGAAAGGAGGAGGCAGAATACCTGCACGGGTGAGAAATGGAAATTAAAAATCACATCAAACTGCAAGAGGGTTATCAGGGAATCAAAATAGCCTTTTTGTCTTCAGACAAGGTATTTCAGTAATAAGTAAGTGATACTGTGTGGGAAATGGATGGTACCTGCATTCAGCTTCCTCCAGTTGATGTCACTGAAGAATGGATGTGCTCTGAGCTCATCACAGCAGTTGTTCTTAAAACCCATCCTCTTATCAACTTCTTTGGCCAGCAGCCCGTCACAGAGCGACTTTGCCTTCTCGCTGAATTTGTTGGAATATTCCGGCACCCGCGTCAGCATGCGTTCTTTCATCTCCTCGCGTTCCACCTGAACAGGAGACAAACTCTCTTCACTCTCATCCTTCTCAAAGTTAGCCATTTTGCTGCACAGCTCGAGGCTGGACAAGAGGCGGCTCACCTTTTCTCCTCTGTTTCTGAACGGGTTCTTGGCATCTATGAACTCGTACAGCGTCACTCCCAGAGTGAAGTAGTCGACCGAAGTGTCGTACTTCTCTCCTTTCAGCATCTCTGGGGGCATGTACCCTGCAGGAAGTCAAGCAATGAAGAAAAAAAACATTCTCGTTGAGCATTTAAACTGTGAATTTACACCTACAAATCCTACTTTGTAGATACAGATGAGACCCACCTGGTGTTCCAGCATATCCTTTGGTCATTGTTTTGCCTTCTTTAAGCTCCACAGCAAGACCCAGATCAGATATACGCACATTCCCTGATCAACAACGAAAAAACACCTTGATTAACTATGAAGTACATATTGATACAGACCATTTTTCTAGAGTTTGACTAAAAAGCTGATTACCATCATTATCTAGCAGCACATTTTCTGGTTTGAGATCTCTGTAGATGATTCTTTTCTGGTGGAGGTGCTCCAAGCCCTGGATGATCTGAGCGATATAGAAACAGGCTCTGGGCTCCTCAAACCCCGGGTTGTTCTCATCCACCAGGTAGATGTGGTACCTTTAAGTAACAGAGAATCAGGCTTACAGCTTAAATGTGATCATTATACGTACTGCAATGCTGTTGATGTCATTGTGCTCTTATTTTGAAAGCTTGTCTGCTCACATTTAAAAAACTGTCAGACAAAATGCTGATTAAAAGTGTCAGTTGCTTTTTGAGGAACCACTCCAGGTTATTCTGGTGATCATAAACAAATTCAAGCCGTATGTCTCTTGAGAATAACAGAACAACAGTTGAACATTTGCTTAAAGTCTGCAGTCCAGTGTGTCTTCAACACTCTGACTCTGAGTGGGTTTCTTCTCTCATAAATGTGACTGAGTCACTGTAACTGATTGACATGTTGTCTCTGTAAAAAGCAAGCAGAGGTGCATATCATTACATATAATCTGTCCTAGTGTGAGGGACATAGTAAGGAACCCTCAAATTGAGGTGAATGTGACCCATTTGGACAATAGACAGAATCCTACAGACTCTTTCGTGTTAAGCTTTTGATTTTGTTGGGAAAGCTGTCTATAAAAGCAGAGGCTTTAAAGGGGATCTATGTAGTTTTGGAGAAGAAATTCAAACTCAGAATTTGAATATTTATAAATATTAATGAGGTAATGATACTAACTCAGAAATATTTAGTTTTTCTATAAGTCAATAAACAAGCTGTTCTCAGATGAAAATAAGGTCCCCAGAATACTGTTTGAAGCTAGAAAGGTGGCAAGGTCCGCCACATAAACAAACGCAAAGTTAAACAGCTTAAAACTGGGTTTTCCTTTAAGGTCAGTTTGTTTATTCAGTCATGGAAACAATGAGTTTGTTTTTTTTGTTTGGTCAGGCATAAAAAACAAATCAGTCAATGAAGATCTTTCTCTTGTGATTAAAATTTCTTCCCCAAAAGAGCTCTTTTAAATAAAGCAGCAGCAGAGCAGAAACATGCTCCCTCTGTGACCTCAGTGAGCCTATCTGTTCGTGTTTGTGCTTTGAGAGTTTCTCTGAATGTGAAGTTACTTGAGGTCTCCTCCATTCATGATGGTCATGACCAGACAAAGTTCCTCTTTTGTCTGGAAGGCGTACGCCAGTGACACAATGAAGCGACTGTGAACCTTCTCAAGAATCCTCTTCTCCACCATCGCCCCCTACAGGACAAAAGACATTTTTGAAAAACAATGGTACAAAGAAAAGCGACAGACTGAAATCTACAGGGACTTTTCTTCCTCTGGGTTGAGGAAGAACAGTCGGATCTGCGTGCCTTTTGAAAAGGAGGTTAAACTTAGTTTCAAAGAATGACCTCAGACAAGTCAAGGGCAAGATATAACTGTGCCAAGAAGTTCCATTCAGAAGAGCTTTCTACTAAAGCTCCCAGTAATCACTCTATCCCTGTCTCAGTTGTTTAATACTGCAGGCTAAAGCCAAATGAGACAGAGGCAGGGACAAAGACGATTAGCACCATCGCAGGGCACTTTTTCTGGAACATGAAGCTGACAAAATACCTATATAATCAAATCACTGCATGCATGGCAACTAACGAACCTCATGTTTCCACGAAATCTAATGCAAGGTGTAGATCGAGGCTTTCTCAGATGTACTACAAAGAATGTTGACTAGTTATAAAACAGTCTCAATGTGATCATGAAGTCTCTATATGACCTACATAAGCAAAAGAGACCAGGGTGAATATCGACTACTTCTGTTATTCTTAAAGTCTGTAACCGGGTCAGATTCCAACTCATCTGGGTTGGTTAGGTCATCAAATTAAAACTTTCTTTCTTTCTTTCTTTCTGTGGCGGACTCCTGAGGAAGCATTAAAGAGATTCAAGCATGAGTAGAGAAGACGCTTTGTGATACGGCACTAAAACAAACCTTACTTGATTCACCATTGTCACCATTTTTCTTAGAGGCCGCCAGAACCAATGAAAATTTAAGTTATGACTCTATTTGCTTATTAAAATGAAGGTTCATAGGCATAAAACTGAGCTGGCCGATTGCAAAAGAAAAAAAAAGCATGGTGAGTGAAGACATTTTTAAAAGTGACAGTCATTCTCTCACCTCGTAGCCTTTCCTCTTCTTCAGCCTTTTCTTGTTGAGTTTCTTACAGGCATACAGTTTCCCAGTGGCTTTCATCTGACAGGCAGACACCTCCCCAAACCCACCTTTCCCCAGCACACGGAAGTCCAGGAACCAGTCCGCATCCATGGGCTGCATCTCGAGCCACTTCCACTGCAAGTACCTCTTCAGGTACAAGCTCTCCATGAAGAAAGTGTACGGGGCCTCCCGCAGAAAGTCCAACGTTGTGGCCAACGATGCAGCGAACAAGTCATCGCTTGCAGCCTCCTGACTTTCCTTCACCTTAGCTATGATGTCCTCAGGCAGGAACGGGCAGTAGTGTTTGGCAGATTGGTCCATGTATCGCTGGACAATCTTTGAGGCCTTCTTCGCCCTGTCAGAGTCCTCCGCCAGGTCATAGTCCTCGATGTCTTTCCACAAACGACAAGCTCCGTGGTATTCTTTATTTGCATCCAAGAATTCCCTAAAGAGGCGCTTGCCGATAGGCTGCTCAACACAGACTATGTCAAAGGCCAGATCCAGGGTGTCCCTCAGACCCTCACACACGGTGATGTGGGGCAGTTTGAGGCGAGAATGGTACTTCTTATCCCGAGCGGCCGCTGCATTAGAGCCATCGATGCTTCCACGGGCATTGATGTAAGCAGAGTTCGCTACCACTGTGGTCAGTCCTCCGATATCCATGCTGAGGGTGGGTAACTGTTATGCAGTGCAAAGAGGAGACATTGCAAAGAGAAAACACACAAAAAAAAAACTAAAGTGCAGGAGTGAGGCAGTGCAGGGTGGAGCAGGGGTGAGAAACAGATCGAGTAGCAGCAGGGAGAGGGGAACTTGAGATTGGTGTCTCGACTAGATCCCAGCACCCTCTGAGCTCTATACCACCCTCATCCGCACACATGCTCACAAACACACACACACACACACACACACACACACACACCTGAGTCAACACCTTTCGGTAATCCATTAACACCCTAATGCCCCAGACAAAGAGTGCGAGCACATGCTGGAACAGAACATCACAGGCAGTGTGTGCAGCTGGAGTGGCACCAGTCAATCAACTGGGAAATCACAATTAGCAGTGGGACACTCATGTAGGCGCTGATCAAACAGATGACGGATATTCAAAGGCCTTAGAATAATCACAATATGTTGGAGCTTTTTTTTTTTTTTTTTTTTTTAAATACACCACATATGGTGCACACATCTTTTTTAAAATAAAATTAATTAAATCCTCATTTAAATAAAATATTTTACAATTCCAAATTTACTGATTGGCATCACTGTTGTGATTCAGCAGCTTACCAAGGGGCGCCGTGAAAGCAAAAAAGGAGAAACTTGAAATAAAAAAAGACCAACTTTAAAGCAGCAACAAGAATTTTCATTCTTGTTCATTCTGACGGCCCCTGTGGACAAAAGTGGTATGAGCACCACCAGCCTCCCATGGTAAAAGATCTTAACATCGCTAGCATGTGTGTTTCTTTTCGAAGCAAATGGAAGAGTTCACCCATAGCTGGAAATACTTTCATTATTACTTCAACCACATAATGATGGAAAATCAGGGAAGTTTCATAGCCCACAAAACATTTCTGGAGCGTTGCAGCAAATCGGCGATGGAGCTTTCTCCTAGACAACTAATCCCTGGACACGTGGTCAATTTTGTGCATCCAATTAAGACGCATGCTGACGTTTTTATCTTAGCAGGTACAGTGACCATTTTGTTTAAAATAGGACAGCGGTAACATCTTTTTAAGTTGATCTCGGAGCTATCGGAGACTTGGAATATGCGGGAAAAGCTGTACTTTATTATATTTCAAGTCCCCAGTTGCTTAAGAGAACACTCTTACAATTGTAATTGTAAGGAAATATAATTTTGTTGAGAAAGTTATGGTTATCAACTTTGACAAGTAATGTTATGAATTCACAGAAAATAGGACTTTTAGGATAACTATAGAAATAGACAGTCCTTTCACTGATGGTCTCCTTTGAATATGCAGTTCTTTTAGAGGCGTTAGTATTAAAGTGATGCCATTTCATAACCAGTTAACTCCTTGCAGTATGATTAACAGAGCCTCAAGTCAGCTTCAGCTGATCCTCGGTGTTATTTCACACAAAAGGACTGCAGTCACAATCTCAAACAGAGCACTTTAGGAAGAGATTGCTTTGCAGCCAGTATGAACAGCAGCAACAATGATTAAATCAACCAGTGTTTCTTTAATTTCACACATGGGCATATCAGGCTGTTTTTTTTGTTTGTTTGTTTTGTTTGTTTTTTTAAATCAAAGTGAATCTTCCCTTTAGAATGCCTTGAAAAAAATAGCCTTAATACCATGCAGGAACATGTTCTACTGCCCTAGGATCAGACTAAAGCAAGTCAGACACTGGAAAAACTTGCAGTGCCTGCAGCATGTGCTACATATGGGCCCCTTATTGGTTCTCCATGTCAAAAACATTTGGGCCCAGTCTCAGTGTCAGGGACTGCCATTGTAAATTCATGTGAAAGAGACTCATTAAATTCACGAGATTATGGAAGAATAATTTAAGAATCTATTCTACAGGTCTTAGCATAAAAGGGACTCTCACCTCATGGCTATCCTCCTCTTCTTTAGTGTTTAGCATGTAGCACTCCTCTGACAATCAGAAGGACACCTCCCCACTGCTCTCCAGCACACTTAAGTCTAGGGACCGTCTTTAATCAGTGACCACGAGTCTGCAATCAGCCGAGGGTCTTCAAAACTCAAACATTCTTTTACCAGTTCCATTAATAAATGTTTGAGAAATACATGTGTAGTGACGATTTGGCAAAAGCTTGGCTGCTAGATGTGCAAATAGAAATTAAATCTGATAATTCATTGCACAAGGCCTGACACCACAATGACCTCCTCATTTCTGCATGAAGCCAACATGAATTATAGATACAGAATTATTAAAACAATCTATATTTTAATTTGCAAACTTATATTAGATTACAGAAAAAGGTATTTGGAAGAGTCAGTACATGTGTTGCTAAGTTTTAAAAGGGAGATCTTTGAAGGGAGTACATAAAGACCTATGCAACCACATTTTTTTTTTTACATCAATAATTTTTACCTTTATCACTGGCCTCTAAAGGATACTATAAGCTACAATCGTCGTAGGATTCATATACGTAATTCACAAAGAAAAGCTTATTTACCTATTAGGAGCCTGGGTTATAAAAGTCTTTACCTTGCTGGTGCCATTATTTTGTAAACACTACCAAGGCGTTAACAGGGTGGTGATGGAGAATTCCTTTAACTCCAGAATACAAAACAAAACAAAACAAAAAAACTAGCAAACAAGATCAGGAAAGCAGCTGCCTACAGAACAGAAGGAAGCCAGCCCAACAAAATGGGGGATAAGAAACTATTTCAAATTATTGCCCAGAACACAAAACAAAAAGTATCAACACATCTGACGGAGCCTCATCCACGGATGCAATGGCACCTGTATCAGGCCGTTCTGAATCCATGTTGTTGCACTAACACAGCATGTTAAAGCAGACACTTTGGCCATCTCGGAACATTTTGATCATCATCGTCGTGTCTGCCTTAGGCAACTGCAAAATAATAGGAATAACTATTCAAACAAGTACATTATACATTCTCCAACAGCAGTAGGTTTTACAGAGGTTTTTTTTTTCTTTTTTAGTGGGATGGCTTATCGAGAAGTGGATTAGACATACAAAGACTTCAGCGTGGTGGCCGGGCCACAGACTACAGTTCCCTTGGACGACACCGCCCCCAGAGCTGTGGTGCAGGTGCTTCAGGAGCAGAAAAAAAGATGGGTGCAATTTACACCTCTGTTCTTTCAATATTCATCTACACCCCTGAGAAAGCCAGACAGAAATACAGGCATGGGAAACAGGGGAAAAGGTCGAAGAAGCACACACAAAAAAGGGACTAGATTTCCACGGTGAAGGTGGTTTGAAGGACTGTGCTTGTTGGAGTGGCAAGGCGTAGACAGGTTAGTCTTCATCGTCGTTCTCGTCGTACTCGTCCTCGTCGTCGTCATCCCCCATATAAGACACTGGAGTCTCCACGCGAGAGCCGCTGTAGTGAGAGTCATTCGAGCTGGAGGCCATGGTGCCATCAGTGCAACCATCACTATAAAGAGAGGAGGAGGGAAATGTTATCACTTATTAGGAGGTGATGGAATAAAACATCTGGTTTCGATCATATTCGTGGGTTGAATCACTCTCACACCTTGCGGGGTAACGAGCTCCATTGGCAGAGGAACCTCCAGTGATGTAGACGTTACTGATGGGACCCTTTGCCATCTCTGAAATAGAAAATAAGAAAATGAAACATAAAGAAAAGACATTAATGGAACCCAATATCAATAACATTTCGCTCTACTGCTGTGGGCATATCGGCGGTCATAAGGCCACAACTTCTTTCAACAAGTTATGTCACCACTATATCTGTATCATGAAATGGCAAGGAACATCCCAGGATATACAATAATAAAAACTTCCTCCATGGAATTTCAATGACTACTACCAAATTACTGCAGGGAGGCAAATTTCACTCTCATTTTCATTCAAGTTATAAAATATTTCAATCAATATCACCTGCAGTCCCATGATGCCTTGCAGAGTAAATAGCTAATATCCTACAGAAAATGCAATAGATAAAGATTTTCAGTCATACCTGGAGCATTTACACTGTTAAACTATAAAAGTGCTATTAAAGTGCATAAGTTGACTGGCAGACATCAGTGTGATGAATGTTATAAGTCAGGCAGAGGCAGTGTATGACAGGCAGCGCTTTACTTAAATGTTGTTACACCATCATACTCTACTATATGCCAACCAAAATCAGCACATCAAACCTTTTTAACACCTGCAATTTTACAGTGTGTGAGATTAGGTTCTCATTGAACACATTTATTTTAATCAAAACAAATGAGCAGAGTAGGTGAAGGTTCTCTTGGTTTAGAGCTTGAACTGAATAATTTCATAGCATGTTCTTCTCACATGTCATATTTTGCTGCATCTGAGACACCTGGATGGCTCCTGCTGTGAAGTAGACACTAGACACTTCTTACCCTTGAGACTAAGGAACCAACCCCAAAAGACGTATAAAGCCTTTCAGCAGGAGATTGTCATCTAACCAGTTTACTGCTGCTGCCTCTTTTACTGTTTGTTCCTTTGTGATCTTAAAAACTGATCCGCTGACCAAACTAGAATTACTGCCTCACAGATGTATGCCTCTGCATACCAGGCAAGTTCAAGTTTACATCCAAGTCTGTCCGGACTCGCATGTAGGGAATACTTTGAAGGAATTTGTAAAAAATGAAATGGGAATTCTCACTTTATTGACACATACGATTCCAGTGAATAATTTCCAATGAGAACTCATTATGGATGCTAGACGTTTCACACACCTGTTCTATCCAGCAGCACAAAGTATCACTACAATCAGCACAGTTTCAAGTTAGGTACCCAAGATGGTAACAATTTCCCATTCATTATTTTACATACATTGATTTGTGTTAAATCTCGCTAGAATTACCGAATGAAACCTCAAGTTGTGACCAAAGAGGGGTTTTGAGAGGTCACAGTAACATTGATCTTTGACAACCAAAACAGTTCAATCAAGTCAACTGGATGTTAAATAAAAAAAAAGTGCAATAGTGTTCACAAGACTGGGATGGATGGAGAACAAGAACACATTATGCCTCCTGTCACGACTATGACGGGGCAGAGGCATCAAAAGCTCTGAGAAATGTCCTTGACCACTTCTACTTTACAGTTCTGGTAGTACTGTCTGACTACTACCGACTGACTAATAAATAAAAATGAGCATGTGGTAAACTCGGGGCTGTAACACTGACCTATAACATAGGGCTCCAGAGCTTTGGGCACCAGGCTTCGTGCAACCTTCAGATTTTCCTGAGAACAGTTCCCAACCTCCAAACCACAGGCCATGTTCATACGCTTCAGCACCTCGATGTCATCGTGGATCTCAAACATGCTGTCAAAATTGAACAAATACTCGAACCTGGAGATGAGAAAGAGGGAGAAGAGAAGACATGAGAATGTTTGTTTAAAACATTGATAAATCACCCAAAGTGTTAATAATCTAACTTTGGAATAGTTTGAGGAGTTCTGAGTGTCAGACAGGGTTGCTTGCACAATCTAATAGATAGAGACTAATGAAATTGCGTTTACACCAAATCTGGCATTGTGATGTACTGGGAGACCCTGCTGATCAGTTTGACAAAAGACTAAGTAGCTATGTTGTTATGCTTCCATCATGCTGGTCCTAACAGTGATCGTTTGTCCTCATCGAAGGATTAAAAATAATAACAACCGGGTTGAGATCGGACTCGATCCTTACTGTGCGTTTTAAACTGTGGGACAAGACCAAACCGAAGTGAAAGGAAAACTTACCGCTACACAGAGAAATACCCATTGTGTTCCTGCAGTAGCATTAAGCTACTACTACTGACCCATTCTACGCTGCTCAGGATCGCTGGTCTTGCACACAGTAGGTTAAGAATGCCAGTCCTACAGTGATCGTCAGCATCAACAGATTTGTTTTACACTGGTGCACGATGCAAAACCAAGAATACACACAACACCATACACTCCACCATGGCTTCAGTGACAAGGCCCCCACACACCGCCCAGACTCAAACCAACAGCCTTTATCCAACCACTCCGTTGCCTCTTGTCTGACCCTTTCGGCAGAAAAGTTGCATTGAACATACTGCTTCATTGTGCTGCCAACTCCACAGTAGCTTGTACGTTCTGCGCTTGCGCGAGATGCAATAAGCCTCCTTAAAAGCGGGTGGCCCTAGTCTCATGCTAGTACTCCAAAACATGAAAACGGGAAATGATGGAATGGAGTGCATAGAAAAACAAAGCGCAAAGGGTATTCCGGGCCTCCCAGACACCGCGCTGATTTGCTAGCACACCCCAATCAGAATGGTCATACAGCTAGCACACAACCAATCAGAGAATCCAGTGGCTCCAACAGCCAACAGCCAGCCTTCTCAGGCTTTGCACGTTGAATAGGAGCAAACGCTCTCCATGCAGTTCCTAAACCTTCCAACGCAGCTGAACACACCTAACAGATTTGTTCCCGAACTTGTCCGAGTCTCCCTAAACGCTTCAGACGGCCAGCGGTTGGGCAAATGTGTTTCAGACTAGTCTGATCGCCAGTTTAGAGGGTTGGCCACCCTCCAGACTGTGATGTTGGGCTGCGCTTCTCCAAAAAGTGAGTCCTTTAGCTTTATCTTACCTATGTTAACTGTTAATGTGGGCATGAAGGGTATTGGATTAAGTGTATGTGTCATTGTAGATTACATAATGATGGTTTATATATGCGCTCTTCCATCATGATGCAACAACAGTTTTGATCCATTATCTCTGAGTTTGTACCACGAAAGACACATAATACCAAATGTTATAATACAATAAGGTAATAAGTTCCAAACTGCTACCAAGCTGCATTCCAGTCATGCCGCATAATACCATCAGAACCATTAAATCTTAAAAGCATAACGATACTACTACGATTTAATGGTTCGTAATAGCATAATCCAATACAATTTTCCTTTACATCTACTTGAATGAGTGTAACCGGATGTTAAAGGCAGGAAGGAGAACAGAATTTACATGTCATATCACAGGACAGCTGATGTTTCATCTTTGGTTGCCCTTTAAAATTAAAAAGGTGCAGCATGACAGTTTGCTTGTAACAAATATTTGTATCCTATAATGACCATAATTATTAAGTTTCATTTAGAGGCCAGTGGCAAAGTGTCACATCAAAATTCTGCTGCTAAACAGCTACATACTCAAGTGTTGAGTCATCTACACAAGAAACTGTCTTATGTTTAACACACTCATACCAACGCCCAAGCTTAATAACCTCCCATTTCAAATTACTTTATGCTTACTTACAAAGAGCAAGAAAACTGATAGCCAAAATTGATAAATTACCCTAAATAGTCTCTAAATACAACTATGCCACATGACTTGTACAGCTAGTGATAATCTTACATCAGACCTTGCCAGAAGCGTAAATAGTCTACATGTTTGCATACAGTATGGAGACATTTGATAATAAAAGTCAATTCACAATATTGTTCTTGCTACCAATTTAAAGAACAAAAGCCTTAAACATGAAAAAGCACTAAATGCACCTAAAATGAAGGGTAGCACAGTCACATACTTGTCATTAGAGATGCTGCAGTCGATGACAGTTTTCTTGCTGGTGTTGACAATAATGAAGGGAAGGTGGATGATGGAGTTGGGAGGTGGAGGTCTGTTTGCCTGCTGCTCTGTCTGTCTGTTTCGTTGAACCAGGTTCTTAAAAGCTATTTGCTGTAAGACAAAAAAACATTTGATTTATTTTGTAGACCTGTAAACTCTTATACAATCCAGTGTATTAGCCTGCCATGAATTCTACCTTCACAAAGACAATAACGCTCAGTTGTGATTGATGCCATCAGAGAGGTGTTAATTTAACTACACGCTTATTACTGAGGTCAGAGTTAAAGGTGGTGCACTGGAATACATTACTTTAAAAAAGGGGCTTCTCATTTTCCTCCACCCTAGTTAGATAAATGAAGGGGGACAGAATATCTGAAACACCTCTTAAAATACGTCCAGTTCAACAACATAGCAAACTACAACCTCAATACAACTAGTGAAGTAGTCACTGTGTGTATTTTCTTCTGAAAAGCCATGAGGAAAAAGGTATGCACGTTACTGAAAAGCAGAAAAAAAAGAGCCCTTACTTAACTTCCTTGATGTTTTCATGAAATTGAACAATAGAACAGATGTCACAGATATAGATGATTCATGTGAACCCCCCCTGGACACAAGCACTCATATTATTCCCACCTGCAGAATGAGCTCCTGAAGCTGTGATTGTTTCTGCTTAATCCTCTCCAGCCGCCTTTGTCTCTCCACCTGCGGTTGAAATTAAGGAACAATAATTAGGAATTATAACACAAGTAAAATACAAGATATCTCCAACAGGACAGGTCTTCACTGTGTGTTTCTACCTCAAGGTTTTGGCACTCTTGCGCTGAGTTAGTGGGGAGGCCAATCCACTTGATTTCCTTCTTCTCTTTAGAGATAATGTTCATGGCCATGAGCACATTAAGTGCATCGTAGACACGCCGCCGGATGTTCTTCTGGTCATACACATGCTAAAAAGGGAAAACATAGTTCAAAATAACAAAAATCCATCAGTATGCTGTATGCTATATTTTTCAAGTATTTTTGGGGGTTGTTAAACATATTGGCATCACTCAGAGAGAGCGTCACACAGCTGAAGCACTCACCGAGTCATTGGGTGACATGTGGTTGTCTGCTGAGCTGAATTCTGCGACCAGTTCATCTGCCACTTCATTGTAGGTGGTTACACCTTTCTTCTGCACCTTCTCGCACACTTTCATGGAGAAATGCCTCAAGCCCTTTCCATTCTTTTCCCCTTTTTTACCTCGTTTTCTGTGGACAACAAATCCCACATATCGCTCATTTCTCACCTCAAACACAATGATTAGCATGTCTAACTTGTTTATTTTCTTTTAAGAGAAATATCAGACTTGATACATGTTAAAATCTTTTAATATTATCAACAATGATTTTTCAAGCTTATAAGCTACAGGACCTTTCAGTACTTACCCTGATGACCAGGGAGAGGCGTCGGATGGTTGACTCTGAGTGAGGAACTGAGAACTTGGTGTGTGTGGACTGTTTACCAAAATGGTATTAGATACCGTAGGCCTCTGGGGTGTTCCAATCACCTACATAGGACAGAGCATAAGAAAGGAAAAAAATCATTTCATGACTATTGTCTTGAGGCAGCAGTGAAATGTCATACAGGGCGCACAGTTTCTGCTTGTTGTAATCTTTTCTCCTGTTCATATTACCCTCCTAATGTGCCTTCAACGTGAGAGATGGGAAAGAAAATCCACAGTTTTAGTTTACAGTTATAGTTTTATTTTAACTTTTTCTAAAACTGTGCATACAAAAAATATATCAGTTTAACAGAGGGGATTAGGTTCATTTAAATGGGAAGTCTGACAGGTTGTGTTCAGGGACCAGGAGAGACATTGGTTATTTGGAGAAGTTTAACCCCTTACGAAGTGGAACTGGCCCAAAATGGTCACACCCTGTCCTCTGAAGTCAACAACTATCTCTTATCTTGTCAACATTAGGAAACAGGTTGTTGCCCTGAGGACTTCACTCATTTAGTGCTGCAGTGCACAACTTTTAATGTGACGTGTTAAGCTTATAATAACAGGAGTATTGCATGCAATAGATGCAGCACAGCTGAATGACAATTATTCAATTCAATTTGTCACCTGATAAATGTCCTCTCATAAAACACAACTATGTTTCAAATGCCTAACATATCTAGATTGTGCTGCCAAATGAACCAATCAAAGTCAAGCTTTAAAAGGAAGAGACCATTTAGAATGTCAGACATCTTAATTAACTTAACAACTGGTTTATGAACATGGCTAGCTACTGATTAAAGACAATCATTAACCTATGTCTACTAGTAATATGAAGCATCTAGGAGATAGGTGATCTATTCCTTCACTAAGGTGATATCTAAGCTGATTTCCGTTATGTATACATTCCTCGTATATAATGGGATGATGGGTGTAATCCTGCTGACTGTAGAGTTGATAAGCTTAGGCTCAACTGCCTCCACCTACCCTCCGCTCGGTCACCTCACTATGATAATGGAGGGGCTTACACAATAGTAAGACATAGCAGAGAAACCTTGCAAGCAATCTGTAAGCAAATGCATCTGTGGATCACTGATGATGCAGAATATTGATTTTTTTTTTTTTTTACTGGATCTAAATTATATAAATTTAATGAGTAGAGCACAAAAGCCTGACATATCAAGACCATGTTGAAGTTGTGTAGAGTCTCACTCACCATGTGTGGCACATGTTGCATGTGGGCAGCAATGTTCACATTGGATGGCCCAAGAGTTTTGGGTAGTAGCTGTTTGGCCACAGGGGCAGCTGTAGGCTGGACAGTAACCAAAGATAGGACGCCTAATAGAAGACATAAGAGGACCAGTAATGAGTAGAGCTCTTGATTGATACTCCATTGCCCCCTATCGTCTAACTACAAGCAAACAGACCTTCATCGGAAGAAACAGTGTTTCTTTTGTGGGACAGGCAATCAATAAATCTACACCGAACACAATGCAAAGAAAATACTGTGAATTGTGTGCAACTGCTGTACAAAAGGCAATTACTAACTTTTACCTTTGCTAGGGCTCAGATTCTGATCGATGAAAACCTTCAGCTCTCCATTTGTTTCAATCAGACCAGCCTGCAAAGGGACAATAACTTAATAAACTTAAAAATAAACACTCAAGATATACTCATAGTTAAAGCAAGAGAATGTGACTTCCTGGAGAAAGGTAGTCTCAGCCCCAGGTTGTCAAATACTGATGCTTTGGGTCGCCAGCTCAGGTCAGACACCAACGTGTCAGTTTTTGATAACCCGGGGAAAAGACCCAGCAATCAACTAGCTTTCCCTGGGAGGTTACTGTTTGTTGCTTTGAACAAAAACACTACAAAAAGAGACATGATGTTATTCTAGATCTAATATCAACACTTGTGCCTTCAGCTGTAGCTCCAACAAGGTGGCACATGAATGATAATACTTTTTTCCCAGTAAAAAGCATGCATATATTTACTTACATCTTTAGCCATGATCCCAAAGGACCGGAGGAGTTGAGCTTCAGGCTAAAATGAAAATGTTCTCCTATTTGTGGATATTCAGACCCCTGTGGACAGAAATGCAGCCAACTATTAAGAAACAATGGCAAGTTTCTAATATCACCCAAACATCACATTTTCCCGTTATATTTGCAGGCCTTGAATGTGTCTTGCTCTGTTTTTCGTATAAAATTCAACTGCTCTTATTTCTGAGGCCCATTTGATGTGCTTGCTGCCAGCACACTGTACAAAGCTACATCACTCACGTTAGCTTGAGTTAACGGATATTCTTCTCCCAAGACAAAATTTGGGGGAAATGTGTGTATTCTCGAGCTACCTCAATCATATGAACCTTTGGGGAGGGGGGGTTTCAGAACGCATCGTGTGTGCACAAAACCATATTAAAGCAGCCCTCGATGCTCACAACTTTTACTACGCTAAGTGTGCACAAGGCCTACTTCAGGTACCGAGCACGTCCGGAGGAGAAGCATCGTCGAACTTCTGCTACAGGTCACACTAACATGCTAACTTTATCACACCAGCGCAAAACTATTAGTTTGACCAAAGTGATAGCACCACACGGTTACAGATATTACTGTTGCATGCGGTAGTAACAGCATATATATCACACGGCGATAGCAATGAACAATCTTTTGTTGAATGCAGCTAGCTAACTGTTACTGCTAGCAGTTAGCGTTGGATTCAACTTGCTGGCGCTAGCTAGCTGGTTAGCTTATGCACGTTTTGAAAGGATTCACAATTTTAAAAATGAGCCATTTTGGTTTCCGTGCTGCATGTTCCGAACAGTTGAGTATGGGTTAAAAATTAAGATATTTGTGTGCTTTTCGCACGGTGAAGAAGGATAATATATTGATTCTGTGCACTTACGGGTGCACTCTCCTGTTTCTTCGACGGCTGTTGTTGTTGGCATTTGAGAATGGAGGAAGAGGAGGTCTAAATCCCTACAAAACAGGAAACAAACTAAGCAATGTCGAAGTACTTTTTAATAATTATATAGTTAATTCCAGGGACAAAATGTGTTTCTATTGCTGGGTATTTAACTTTAGTTTAATTTTCTTCCAAGTTTTTGTCATTTTTACATTATACAGTAAGTAATGCCATGATTATCCCTGATCGTCCACTACTGGGGCTGTATAAAAAGTGATCGCTTTCATTTCAAGAAGCACGAAACACTTAGCAATGAACAAAATAAAGTTGACAATAAAATACAGACAATATATAGTTTTATTCAGACTGTTAATGTAATGGTATTTTCTCGTCACACCCTAGTTCCTAGTTGCACCTCAACTCCAAGCATAACGTTACCCCTTAAATTACTTGCTTGTAATTAGCTAGATCATTGCTGTAAAATTGTGTTTTATCGACAGTCACAGATCACTTTCAGACGGTCAATCAAGAGAAATACAAGCAGCGAGCTGCTACAAGCAGAACCCCTTGCATTATTTTAAATGTTTAATGGTTCCCCAACTAGCATGATTATTTTGTTTTGAATAAATTATCGACGACTAAATTGTCGTTACTTCTGTGATTTGATCGACCGCTGACTGGGCATTTTAAACATCTGTTTTTATTTCGTTTCGGAGGATAAAGGTACGTTAAAGCTCTGATAAAAACGTAATGTTTTATAAAAGACAAGCAGATTTTGTTAATGTAACTAGGTTAGCTCATTCACAATTACAATAAACGTTAGGTTAAACTAACCAAACCCCTGCTAATGACTCCGTTTTCGAACGATTCGCTAGAAAATTTTTAGAAGACTAATTTCAGTTACGCACAGAGTACAGCGACGACTTGTAACTCACTTTGCTAGTTAGCAATGTCAACTGTATATTTTAGCTACAAGCTAACTCGCGATTACGGTTGAACAGCCAGGACCACCGGCGCTTTGTTAACGTTAGCTAACTGACTATACGCTAGCTGCTAGCTTGCGGACGACGGAGCTAATCCACAGCTGTCACCCACAACACAGCTACAATTAGCTGCAAGTTTTACCGTGGTTAGCTTTCTGCCTGGGTGGCCGTATGTTTCTAAGACACTGAAAGCACAGTAACTTGTAAAACACACATCTAACGTCAGGAACTCTGTTTTGCGGCAGCTGTGTGGCGAGCCACAAGTCAATAAATGTGGCTTACCGGTGCACTTCTCAAGTTAGCAAATCGCCTGTTAGCCTTTTTCTATCCACTCTCTGCTAGCCTTGCTACAGCAGCGCGTCTGACAATCTGATCTTGGCGGTGTCTCGCTTTCGCGGCCTCTGATTGGACAGCATCGACGAGACGAAGGCAAAGCAGTCAAAGTAGTTCATGCCCACAATCTGCGCCTCCTGGGATTGGTGGATACCAGCCTGCTTCAGAGACGCATATACCGCCACCTGCTGCTCAGGAGTGTGACGGTACGTTTCCCTCCTGCACCTGTCACTGCAGTTTGCCTCCATTTTTACACCATTTCACCATTCACAGTTTCTTCTCCATTCACACAAAAAGTGTTAATATACGCACAGTAATGAAAACCCACATGTCATGTATCAAAACAAAACTGCAGACTGCCACACTTTGAGCACGCTGCCATTGTTTTCAACTAAATGGAATTTCTAAAATGCCTGTTTGCTCAACGTTAAACACAAGTGGCATCATTTAGCACACTTTGCTCACTGGGAGATTGCTGCTTATTCAAAACAAATCACCCATTCTACCTATTGGTTTCACTCACATCTCACCTGTTCAAACTCAACTGGCTCAACTCGAGTTCAACCATGTCATAGAATAAAGAAGTCCCCAGGTTCATAAGGACATAAGCCAAACATGAGGTCCTCTGGCCCAATAAGGACTATCAGGAATGTGTACTGTACATGTAAATATACTTAAATCTATCTACTTACTAGCACATCATGGTTTTTCTTTGTGGACCTACTATTCATCCATCCATCCATACATTTTACATAATTTGTAGTAAAAATAAGGAAAATGAAACAATTCCCACTCATTTGTGTATGTTTGAACATGGCCTCGTGATAAACAGTATTTCGATGGTGGTGTTTTAAATCTATCGCTCCAGAGTTTGGATTGAGGTAAGAGATACGTGTATGATAGCCATGTGTATCGTGACAAGACAGAACACGGTGATGAGTGTGAATTTTTGCAGAGTTTTGACAAAATGGTTAACAGTTTCCAGTTTTGTGTTTGGAGTTTTGAGAAACTGAGCTAAAGTGTCAGGATATGTGTTTAAACAATTTGGGAAAAACTGTAACCCCAATGCTCTGAAGCTGGCACTTCTCTTCAGCTCTGACTTCCATTTGTTTCAGCCACATCTGAAGTTTCGAAGGGATAACTGCATATGGATCAAACACAAATGAGCAACTGACAGCACCGAGGAAACTCATTATCTGTTTTACACAGTGTGTATTAAGTGAGCGGCACAACTCCTAAACCCATTATGCAGTCATAACACTTGAAGTCTGTACTTCCACCAAAACCCCCCAAAAAATCTACTTAATTTGTGTTCTCAAGCCGTGCACAGCTACTACTGACGACATCAAGGTTATGTCCTCATATTGTTTCTGGGAATATGGGAGTTTAATCACCTTTGGAGGAGTTCCCATTCCACAATTACACAGAAATGACACATGTGGGTTTTAGGGCTATTGTCCCTGAATTTTAATTCCACATAAGGAGAACATACCATTCATTATGTTCCCACTAGTGTGGCGAAGGCCTTGAAACATCCATGAAGCATCCGGATTGAAGACAGAATTAATGGAAACATAATTGATCATTTAAACGAATAGATAACTGTGGCAGTTTTCATACCAAAGCACTTTTTTAATGTGCCTGTCATTCACCCAAAATTTGGACCTGACCGTCTGAAGAAATGAAGGTTCAGTGTCTTACACAAGGACACTTTCACAAGTGGACATAGGGAGCCAGGATTAAACCACAAAGCCTGCAATTAACAGGCGACCGTCCTTTACCCACCTCACCCAAAAAAAGGAGAGATAATTTGACAGGATTCTTTTTACAAGCTTCTTTGGTGACCTCTCAGTAAAACATTTCTGAGAGGTGGTAACGTGCGCTGGTAGAACTATAACCCGTGACTTCAGTATTTTTCAAATCTTGGCTGCAGCTTTGGCAGAATGGCACGAAATTTTTATTTTTTTCCATTCGGCAGCTCCCACAATTAACTACATCCGCACGACGCACAACATGGCAATAATCTAAAGCTTTAAAAAGAAAAGGTGGAACATTCCCCAAACATGCTAACCTGTAAAAGACTGGGTCAATTTTCTTCCAGGACTCGACAGATGCTGATGAGTTAAACTAAAGATTAATGGGCGTCATGTTGAAAAAGGTTTGTGGGGTAAAATATCTCAGCCTGATATTAGATTCCCATCTAATACTTGAGAGGCAAGTTAAGATGGGGAGCAATGTTGCAAAAGCAGATTCACATACATTTAGACTTTATCAGAGCCCTTTCATGCAGCAAACATTTTCATGCTGATTTTTCCATATTTAAGTTATGGTGTAAGCATGTCTGTTGCGATGCTCCAAGAGTTCTTCAGCCTTAAAACCTGAGTGGAGCCACAAAGTCAATGAGCACCTGAGGAACCTGATTATGTTGGCTTTTATAGATTTAAGTTTAGGTTTAAGTTTAGTTTTAAGATAGAAAAAATCTGACAAAATGAACATATTTAATTTCTAAGACCATGGCAATGTGTGATGTACACATATTGAAAATATGAAAATAATTTCATAAAGTACACTTTACTTTCCAGTTGACTGACTCCATCTGGATGACGCTCGTGCAGTTTATGATAAACTCTCCTTAATCATGCTCAGTTTGTGTTGAAACTGTTTGAGAGAGGTGTTAATTATACTTAATTCTAATTCTATAGGATGTAATTAACGAGTGAGAGGTGTTTCTACTATTTTGTCCACCTCATTTACTTCTTTTTACTACGATTAGCCTTTATTATGTAAATATTAGAAAACATCACTAAGCATAACTGAGAACAAACTTGCGTAATTGGAGTAATGCCCATGAATGTGTTTCACGACTGGTGTGACTGACAGTTTTCCCTCGTCATCATTGTGACTTACATGCTGCATCCTATGAGTCAACCACTCTGAAGTGCAGTGTGCTCGAAATCCGGCCGCCAGCCAGGCCTTTTTTCAATGTGAAACAAAAAAAAGGGAAGGCTGACGTCCACAGATATTCTATCAGCAACAGTGCCGCGTGAGTTATTCACACTTGCTGAAGGGTGTATTCATTTTCACATGAGATAAAACTCAGACGAGCCCGGCACAGCCCAACAGACACTGATGTTATTTTTCTCATAAAAGGAGCACTATGTGAGGTCAGTAATTCTTTAAATATCACACAACGGTGACATACAATAAATGGAAGGCAATATTTTGAGCTACAGAGAAAGATTATCTGTTTGCACACTGCCAGAACATAAAAAGAAACACAACTAACAGTAGTCTGCACTTTACGTATTTACTGTACAGAGAAAAGCTCTAAGTACTTGCACCGTAGTAAAGGACACACTTTGACATACTTTCGCCCCCTGGCTAGATTAACCTGCAAGGTGTCAAAGAATAAGTTGCTGGGCCCCCAGTGACCCCCTGACCCTCATATTCTCGGTGTGAAGTGTGCACGTGATCTCTGTCTGAATGCTGCCTGGCCCAGGACTTGCTTTGCTTTGAGATTTAAACACATTCATTTAGAAATATGCATCCATATGAGCAAACAACAACAGTAAAGTTCTCAAAAAGGGATTTGACACAGGGAGCACCTCAAGATTAGGGGATGAAGTTGGACCAATTCTCAGGCCTTTATCATGTCAGTTGATATTGTGCATCTTCTCAGAAAAGAGCCTATTAAGTGAGCATTTGATTTTAAGCATTTGTGGCAAACAATAACGGACCAGTCACTGTCAGCCTCAATTTTTCTACTGAAACCTACAATAGCTTCTCGGCTACTTCCGCGCATGCGCACAATGAGCGTCAATCGGGCTACCAAACTGGTCAAACAGCGGGTGTGAAAATGGTAGGTAACCAAAATAAACACAAACCCAGGCATTGGCTTTGATGCCACTAATGCTTACCTTCTCGACTATTGTCGTCTTATCAAAGTACACGCGGTGTCGCGTTTTGGCAAGCCTACAATGACCAGTTCCTTGTGTTCGCTGCTGTTACAGGGAAGGTCAGTTGATATTTTGAGAGCAGCTAGCTAAGTTAGCTAACGCGTCCCTTTTTTGGCAGTCTGGCAACTTCGGCTGTGAGCAGGTCAGCGGTTGGACCTGAAGCACCGACACACACAAGGTCGTTTGAGTGAAATGCCGGCATGTCCGTAACCATACTGACAGTCTGTTCCCGTGATATTATGTCAGTGATACAGTCTGGCTAACTTAGCTAACGTTAGCCAGTAGAAGTTACTAGCTGCTGGTGTGTAGATAATGCTAACCTAACGTTACCCACCTGGTCGCACATTAATCCGCGCTGTCTGAACAGCAGCCAGCACAGACTTCAGTTTGACTTCATGTGTTTGTTAACAGAGATCAGCAACGGGTGTTGAAGTCATTAGCAGCCCGGTGAAGTCACACAGTCTCCGATTTCAGGAAATACTGCTGCTGCTCTTCTTCAGTGAAGTGATCAGATACTGCAGCTGCTGTGAGGAGATGGTAGAGTGATGTAAAGGTATTTCGGGATGATATCGATTAGGGATCGGATGTAAGATTACCTGCCTTGTTGATTAGTCTTCTGTCTATCCACTTGTTTTGTTGTTATTGTCTATAATGCGTGTAGAAAATGGGGAAACTAGGCATCACAGGGAGGTCTTCGTCTTGATTGTTTTATCCAGTTGACGGTCCAGAATAAAGTGACATTCATATTCTGTTGTAAACTACAACCAGATCGATACTCGAATTTTGAGACAGATACTGATGTTAGGGAGTACTGAAATTCAATATTGATAGATTGACTACTATCTTTTGCAATGATCCCGAATGACTGGATAAGGCTGTCTAGGTAGCTGACATACAGTCCTGTATTGGTTTCATAATTTCTTTTGAGTCACATAAGCCTGTCACCATGGCTGAAAGCATTGTTGCACATTGTATGACAGTGAGATGAGGTTACCTCCACTTATTTATCCTTTAAAAAAAAGATTTGTGTCCCATATGTGATGCAATAAAAATATTTGTATCCTTGCAAAATGTAATATTATGTGACTTCAGTATGTTTTGGTGTAATTTTAGTCATAATTGTTAAAAGAAATGTTCATATCGTCCCATGCCTTGTTGTTATATCTGTGGATGTTGGACTAACATATATGCAGATATCAGTTTGTATGTGATTTGTGTCTTTTATTAACGACAAAGACATTCAAACAAATCCTAATATTTGAGAAGCTTACCACTTCAGATCTTGTAATATTGACTTAGAAAATGCCTTAAACATTTCAACAACTGTCAGTTGCTGTCAATAAGGGTGCAGTGCTACGAGATTTCAACTGTATTACCATGTCAAAAAATATCATGGTTAAAGGGACAACAGAAGTTTCTTTTTGGTTTGAATAAGTGCTTTATTTCAGTTTTCACAAAATTACAGTCATGAAAATGGAATTGTTGCCCACTTATTGCCCACAGCCCAGAAGAACCATTTCATGGTTGTATTCATAACTGATTTGTGCACTTGCTGTACTTTAAAATATCTTCACACATATATTCTTACAATATTTTTTTTTTTATATGTTTCTTTTTTTTTTTTTTTAGATATTGCCAAATATATAACTGGCAGGGTGCTTGTGTTACACTCCAGACTTGTTGCACCTCTAGGTCCCGGTGATGGCATCCCATTTCCCTACTCATGTTACATCTATGACTGTAGTTATCTGAGGGGCCCTCCAGGGTACAGCATGTGCTTTGAGAATCTACAACATCCCCCTTCAGAAAAGCCTATGTTGCTCTTGGATAGGACATGATTGCCACACCAGCGTGTTGGCTCGCCACCTATAACGCGTGCTTGTCAGTGTGACAGACTAACTTTTTGAAATGTGTGTCAGAGTGTCTCTGAGTGTCTTGTCTGTCTTCTTTACTGCTGCCTGAATGCCTGTAGATGTGTCTGTCTCGCTGTGTGTTTTCGTCTGTGTCTCGGTCTGCGTTTGCGTGTTGTTGTCTGTGCTCCCTGGTCTGATCTCACCCGTGTCTGACAGCCCATGTCCTGTACTCACGCAGCATAAGCTGAAGTCTTCGCAGAGGGACAAGGTACGGCAGTTCATGTCCTTCACACAAGCTGGGGAAAAGACAGCTGTGTACTGCCTCACGCAGAATGACTGGAAACTAGAGGTTGCTACCGACAACTATTTTCAGAATCCAGATCTCTACTGTAAGGAATCCATGAAAACATCAGTAGACCGGAAAAAGCTGGAGCAGCTCTACAATCGCTACAAAGGTAAGTGGGATCACAACCAGTCTGTGTTTTTGATTTAATATATTTAGTACGACAGAGATTTTCCCAAAAGTACTGAATTATTTAGTGGTATACACACTGATTGTCAGTGCAACTGTTGTTTTTTCCATGATAGATCCTCAAGATGAGAATAAGATTGGTATTGACGGGATCCAGCAGTTTTGTGACGACCTCTCGCTGGATCCAGCCAGCATCACAGTGCTGGTCGTCGCGTGGAAGTTTCGCGCTGCCACTCAGTGCGAGTTCACCAAGAAGGAGTTTATGGATGGAATGACGGAGCTCGGGTGAGTGTTGACATCAACAAAGTAAGACGTAAACACACTGTCTCCATGTTGCTTCTCATAGTGTGGCTCCAGGGAGGAAAGGCTATCTATATATAGTTCAACTCAACCACAGCGCAGAGTATTCTGTGTCTTCACAGAATGACTCAGTGGAAGAGCTGCAGTGTTGTCACTTCTGAGGTTCATATGTCAGAGTTAACTTCAGCTAATTTGTCACCAGCATCAAGACAACTGTTGAACATGAGTCTGTGTGTGTGTGTGAAATCAGAGTTTGTTTGTTTATTTATTGCTTGAATTGTCTTATTTCTAGGTGTGACAGCCCAGAGAAACTGAAGGCCCTTTTGCCAAGATTAGAGCAGGAGCTCAAAGATAGTGGGAAGTTCAAGGACTTCTACCAGTTCACCTTTAACTTTGCCAAAAATCCTGGACAGAAAGGTCTAGGTAAGAGAAGTGACAGTAAACAACACCAAGAGGCAGAATGGTGTCACTGAATTACGCACTGATGCAATTAAATGCTCTGCTTTTTTCTTTGTGCAGACTTGGAGATGGCTGTAGCCTACTGGAACCTAGTTCTCTCAGGACGTTTTAAGTTCCTTGATCTTTGGAATAGATTCCTTTTGGTGAGTCACAGATGTAAAATTTGAGATGCACCAATCAAATATGTTGGTTTGGTATAAACCCAAATACTGACCTTATAAAACAAGTCAGGTATTGGCATCGATGTGGCTGATTGAAATACAATTTCTTCATCAACTTCGGCTTTTAAAAAATTCTGTGTTGCTGCTGTGAGATATATTCATCGAGCCATGAAAGCCCATTTTATAGTCAGAATAATCAGTGCTTTTAATGTTTCCATACATAAAATGACACCAAGTGTTTCAAACAGTTAGGAGCAAAGATTTTGCATTTGGGAGAAAAGAGTCAGCACTGAGATCAGATTGCTACTTGGTATCACCAAATAATCATCAGTTGAGGTACTGGAATTGATATCAGGTGAGAAAGTTGGATTTGTGCATCCCTTACTGAAATCTGTTTGGCCTACACTATGCCGGCTTTTATTACAATGGTTAGATTTAATAATCAGATTGATTACGTCTGATTAATTCAAACTCAGTCAAAAAGGCGCATCAGTGAGTATAACCAGATGGTGTCAGATTGAAATGCAAAGCTGCATAATACTCTCAGTCCATCATAACTGACACTATGATGGTATGATGGGAAACTGTAAACACTTTTTCGTAGTGATAAGAAAATAGAAGCCATGAAATTATGCATATACCAATATGTTCACAAACACTTGTTAATTACAGGAACACCATAAACGATCCATCCCAAAGGACACATGGAACCTATTGTTGGACTTCGGTAACATGATTGCAGATGATATGTCAAACTATGATGAGGAAGGTGAGTCCTTCAGAGTTTGCAATTGATCCAGTTGCTTTGTAAAGCCCTTTTCACACATGCACAGCAACCCTGAAGATGTCCTAGAGGAGCTCTACGTGTCAAAGGAAATGATGTTATGAATAGTGAATAGTGTAGTTGAGAGTGGAGCTGCTTCATACTCTCTCATGCTTGCCTTTTTACTGCTTTCCATTCATTTGTTGATATCGACCGAATCACAGTGCCTCACAAAACCCCCCCACCTTCACACATTGCCCGACGTACACATTTTTTATAAAGATACTTGTGCTGGGCTGCGAAATAAATAAAATTACAGCTTTAATTAAAGTGACTACGAGGAACCTTCAGTTTTTGTTGATTGTAGCGGCACCTGCTGTGGTAAAGATCCTGGCTAGCGCGTGGCGGCAGCACGGGCATTTGTTTTGGAAATGAGTGACAGCGAGACCACAGGATGGATCAGGGAGAGGTAATGTTTCTGTATGTGATAAATGTGGTCAGACCCAAGCACAGGTATTAATAATAACTATATTAAAATAGCAGTCTTTTCGCTGCTGGTTAAAAGATCCTCATAGTTACTTTTACCTAAACTAGCAGTCAGATTGTGATGCGCAGTTATGTAGATATCACAGAAACAAGAAAAGCACCACAGTACATAAACTAAGCACTGTAGTAACATCAGAACTGTTGTAGTCAAAGTTGAAAATGACTAGACAATTAAACAAGTTTGCTGATTTCACATAACTCTACAATGCAACTCATCATCCAATTTTCCACCTGTAAGTAGCTGTTACTGGCCTTATTACAACCTCATTATGATTCAGTTTATTGACTAATTCAAAAACATGCGGTTTTGATATCAATGCAAAAACACAATTAAACAAACCATTATTACTGACAAATCGTCCTGCTGCAAACACCTCTCAGGCCCCAACCCTCGCATAAACCAAATAAAGTGTTTACAGTGGATGAGAATGTGTGAAGGGACAACGCTGGACAATGTACACTCCTGATTATCCAGACATTGTCCAGAAGTCATGTGTGTAAAAACAGCTGAAGTAACGCAGTGAATGTGGACTTTCTTATTTAAATCACTGCGACACTAATGATATCCTGTTGTTTTTTTCTCAGGTGCATGGCCAGTCCTTATAGATGATTTTGTGGAATTTGCTCGACCAATTGTAACGGGATCCAAACGTAAGACTCTCTAAATCCAATCCCAACTCTGGAAAACCAGAACGTTGTTTCTTTTACAGTGACTTCATAGTTTTTTTAAGACTTGTACAAAAAAAAGTGAAAATTGTAGACTTCAGAGAGAAAACAGAAGCACTTGAAACTGTCAGGAAACCACCTTTCAGGGAGCTGAATACTAACTATGAGAACAACTGGCCACATTTTTGTCCTCGTCCTGCGACTGAGGCATCATATGGACATTGCCAGATTCACCTCCGTCTCTCCTGCTGGATTCTCAGTGTCCTGGACGCCCCTCTGCTCTGCTCCAGGAGGAGCTGCACCTGTCAGGCCACAGCCCTGTAAGTGGGAATGGACATAGCACTGGGAGGAGGTTCACCGGCTGTGTGTATTCTGAAGAGACTGAAGAGGAGAAAACTGTGTGTTTTAAAGATTCTTCCTAGTGAGCTGTGTTTTGTTATATGAAGCTCTGATTGACTGTGCAAGTTCCCATGTCTTACTCTCACTTTGGGACAGCGTGCTTACTACACCAGCACCAACAGAACTGTTGCAGTTTTTACTGTACATACTGTATCTATTGGGACAGTTTACAAAGAGAGCTATATGAAGAATAATATAAATATGTTCAATTTATAAATGCTAAAGATGGTTCTTTTATGTACAGTAAATACTAAGCTCTAACAGGATGCCTCAGTATCGTGGATGATATGCTGTTGGTTTGATTATTAGGTGGATATGTCAAGTCATGGAATTGTGAGCTTCTCATTGAAAGCATGTTCAACACATTTTACGTCTCCTCGGGCTGGTTTCACAAATACATTTTCACTAAGTGAAAAGTAGTGCTTTAATTAAGATAATTGGCAATGGTTTATGGTATTCATTTGTCAAGTTAATCTCAGTTGGGAGCGGATCTTAAATCCTAAATGTACGTCGGTCCAATCCACAAGAGCAACATATTGAATTTTTTTTAAAACTTTTTTTGTTGTTTTTTTTTCAGGTAATCCCTCTGAGATAACAATGATCCTAAAGCAACTATTTAGCAGCATTGGCGTGACATTAAAAAAGTTAAGAAGTTCACAGACCCTTAGGATTGCATGGCACATATCTGTATGTTATGGCAGTGCAAAGCCTTTAGTTCAGACACCAGGACACTAAAGAGGGCAACAAACAGGACAACAAAGTACGCCTTAAGAATAATTATCTCTGTTCAATATTTATGTTTCTGTTCAAGCCCATCTGTCCAGTGTTACAGAAGGTAGTGAAAATTAGAATATATTGTTGATACATCATGTAAGTAGCCTAAGTATATTGTTCATTTAAGAAAGATGAATAAAGCATGAGTTTTTCCAGAATCCTTCATGTACATAGTTCTTTTCTTGATGAGTCAGATCAGGGGTGCGTAAATGTTTCCCTCGAAGGGCCAAAGCTGAATATGGAATGGTACCGTGGTCCCAGGTTTCCTTAATTGACGAGGCTCCTGCATAAGGTGTCACTCTGCCTGTGGGGCTCAGATTATAAATTTTTTTTTTAAAAATATATAAATTATAATTAATAGGGATCCTGTTTATTTTCACCTCAAAAAATAAAACATCATAAGTTGTTTGTAAATCAAAAACAGTTAACAAGACCTTGTGAATAGTGATTAGCATTAACCCTAACAAACCTGTGCTGTTACATGCTGAGCAGGTACACAACAGTTGGTCTGCCTGCTAACTGCTGCTGGAACTGAGAGTGATGAGAGCAGTGAGAGTCGACAAGAACATAAAAGATGCTGAAAGGCACAAACATGCTGCATTTCTGATGTAGAAATTCTTGTCACTTTAAATACATTTTCATTCAAAGTAATAAGGGATTTCTTTTTAAATTATGTTAGTATTCCTGGCACAGTGGTGACAGATTTTAAAAGGCATTCAGATCATTCATGGAAATGACATTTTAATGAAATATATTTAAACAGTTAAAGGATTATGTACTTTCTGTAGTCGGTCAACATTTGATTTTGATGGCGTTGCGTTTGGGGAATTTGGATTCCTATATGTATTTGTTAAATCCCTCAATACTGGCTAAAAAAACAATATTTTACGATCTAAAAGAGATGAAACCTTTCGCTGTCAATACTCCTGTCACCACTGTCACCAGGAGGACATGACAGGCAGACATTTCCACTTCTCTTCCTCTAATTGTTTACCATGCAAATAAAGGACATACCTGTACATGTGGAAGTTACCTGGGTGTTACTTAGACAAGCCCCTCCTCTCAGCGAACATGAGTCATTCGAGACTCAGACCTCTTTGTTATTTACCTTGACAGCAGCCGGATCTCTTCCAAGCGTTACCAATGAAATAACCTCCTCGGTGCAGGTTGTTTATAGCCTCGGTGGACTACTGAACCTGCAGCACCTGACACACCGTGGAAAATGGAGATGACAGGAAATGTTTCTCAGCCCCAGACGTGTAATTCTGGCAGTGAGAGGTGAGCCTTTTGTCGATGTGGCGCTCACTCTGACTTCATGTTTTTGTCCCTGTTTTATTCACTGTATGTTTGTGTCATGTGTGTTGTTGCGCTTCCTTCCTGACTGCCAGTTATTTGCATCACCCTGTTTCCTTGTTGTATTTGCAGTTGATGTTTTACTTAACAAACTAGTAAAGCTGCCTTTAAGAGCCAGCCACCAAGTTGAGTAATATGTCATAGCCAGGAGTTGTTTTGTGGAAAATACATGACATTTTCTGTTATTTTTTTTACTTTGAATTTTGCTCCTTGCTCCCGCTTGAAAGTAATTTAAAACGGACTTATTGTGCAGATAGGGCATTTGATCTCCCCGCTCCAGAAACCCTACCCAGAGGAGGCTGTTGTAGTGTCTGTCACCAGGGAATGGGAGAGAGAAAGCAGGGTGGGGTGGGTAGGGAAGTGGCCCAGCTGTCAGTCCTCTCTTCACAATCATGCTTTGTGCGTTGTCATTTATCTGTACATGGCACTGGACTGTGTGGATTGGCCCCGGCAGGGTTGACCCCTACGGCTTCGAGAGACATCAGGATTTTGAGCCCTATAAGGAGATGATGAACGAGTACGTGGCTGTCCTCAACAGAAGGTCCATGAGATGGTCCAAACTCCTGCAAGAGAAGCCGCGTGTAGAGAAGAACTTGACAGGTACAGGAAACAAACACACCGCTGTTTAGTGTTGAGGGGGCCCTCTCATGCAGGTGTGGTTGTGTCATGTAATTGTTGGTTTTTTTTGTTTTGGAAGTGAAAAGGTATGTGCGTAAAGGTGTGCCTAACGAGCACCGGGCCAGGATTTGGATGGCGGCTAGCGGTGCACAGGAACAACTGGAGAGCAACCCGGGTTATTACAAGTCTCTGCTGGCTGCGGAGCACGACGGCAAACTGGAGGAGACCATTCGTATAGGTGCGACAACAGGCCTTTTTCACAGGAGACATTTTGACAGTAGGAAAAGCACGGATGTGTGTGAAAGCTCTAACAATGTGAAATGGGCCTTTACACAGTTGAATAATTACTAACCGAGAATAGAAAATAACGTTACACAAGTGACACACGGATCAATAACAATACAATCCATAACATGTTACAATTCTTGTCGTGTTTTATTTTGTAAGACATGCACCGGACCTTTCCAGACAACGTCCTCTTCAAGAGCAAATCAGAACCGAGCCTGCAGAGGGCTCTGTATAATGTGCTGCTGGCCTACGGACACCATAATGAGGCAGTGGGGTACTGTCAGGTGAAGAAAGCACTGTCACTGATGAAAGTTAACTTAACATAACACCTGTTTACCTAAAGAACAGGACCAGCTAGCCTCTTTACACGAATGGGATCATCCCCAACTGTAACTGTCTGCGCAGTGTTCACCGGCCCCTGGCTCACACACCATTAGTTCACTGCTGCCTCTGTTTATTCCAGGGCATGAACTTTATTGCAGGCTACCTCATCATCATCACCAAAGATGAAGAGAAGTCATTCTGGCTCATGGATGCATTGTTGGGCAGAATTCTCCCAGGTAGGTTTTTTTTTTAATGCTCAGTTGGTCATGCCAGGAATTACAGGAATAAACACCGACAGTCCTGAGAGGAGGTCTGATCAGACGCTAAGTGAAAACACCTGTCAGTGAACCACAGCGGTGCGGGGCCTTTAATCAGTCAAACTCATTCCATCAGAAAGAAGTTAATCTGGCAGCACAATGTTTGTAAAGGCAAGTCTGTAAAATGTTCAGCACATAAAAAGTTTTTTAAGATTTTAACAGCCCCTCTAATGTTAATTGGATCAAGTTGTATTAGATGAAAGAAGTGTACAGACCTTAGAGCTGTGGCAGCCGCATGCTGAGTGCACTGAAGTTGTGGGCAGCCCCTCAGAGTAAAGCAGTACAGTAATTAAGCCTAAACCTGCAACAAAGGTCTACATAGTTCCCTTTTTATAAGGGGAAGAACGACATGATCCTGGCTTCAAGAAACAAAGCCAAAATGCTTATTCGGCTGTTTTTATCTACTTGTCGGTGAAAAGTGAGTTCATTTGCCTTTGGTGTGCAGGTGCTCCATTTTTAAAACTTATTTGAACCACTAACTGTGCTTTATAACGGCCATCTTGGAGCAGGTTTGGGCTCTCTGACTAAGATAATGCATCTAAAATATTTAGATAATGAGTATATAGAACCATCAGTGTTTGTTTACTCACAACAGCCATAGACATTTGGTGCTTTCACATCATTACAACACTTTCACTTACATTAGTTGTGAGACCTATTGGGCCACAGACTAAAGAAAATGACAGCTTGAGTTTGCCTAAAACCAGCAGGAAGTAGCTGTTGGGTAGATTTGGTTTATCAAAAAGGTAAAGGACCGTAGTGTTTGATTATATATCTTTAAGTTACGACTAAATATAACTACAGAAATAAAGATGTTTGTTAAACTGTTGTCAGTGCAACATGACTGTGATTAAGTCTACAATATAGAATTGTCCATCAGCATAAGAAATTAATTTTAAGGTTATCAAGGCAGATATAACATTTATAGTAATGGCTATGAAGGATTGTGCATCATCTGCGTAACAATTTAGATTAGTCCTGCTTGCTTGTGATGACCCTTTGTTATATCTATACAAAATTAAAAGTAGTGAACCTGTTTTGGAGCCTTGTGGAACTCCACATGTAATTAGAACTCCACAGTTCATTTTTGCAGTAAGTTCTGGACCAACACAACAATCTGAATTGTTTAGATTTGATCAGAGAGATACAAACCAAACCATTTCACAACTGTGTTTAAAAGGCTGACCAACAAGTGTTACTGCTGCAGATATACAAAAGGCAAACATGTCTACTTTTTGGGGATATTGTAGACTACTACAGCTCGGCCATGTTGGGCCTGAAGACCGACCAGGAGGTTCTTGGGGAGCTGGTGAAGGCTAAAGCTCCTGCTGTGGGACAGCTCATGGGTCAGTATCCTGGCATTTGGACACTGGTGGTGTCACGCTGGTTCATCTGCCTCTACATTGACATACTACCAATTGAGGTGAGGAGAAGTTGGTTTAATGTTTAACTTTAATGATATGGACAAATGAGGAATTCATGGTGACATGTGTCTTGTCTCTTGTACTTTGCAGACTGTCCTGCGTGTCTGGGATTGTCTCTTCTATGAAGGCTCTAAGGTTCTTTTCCGTGTTGCTCTGACTCTAATCATTCATCACCAGCCGGAGATCCTGAGAGCTCGCTCTTTGGCTGATGTCTGCGAGTGCTTCAAGCAAATCACGTGTGGAGGTTTCACTCTGGACTGTCACAACTTCATGCAGGTACAACAAGAACGGACTGTCAGAGAACAAATAACCAAACACTGGCTGGTTTTAACCTTTGTAACATAATCAATGAGATTAACAGTTCACTGCTTAGAACAGTTCAGCGAGTTCTTAGCCCAACACCAGCTCTACATCACTACTCATCCTTTGCATAAGAGCATCCTGCATGAAGCACTTTGGGACTGCAACTTACTACTTTTTTCAGTATCAGTTTTTCAGCTGAATACTCTGTTGATCAAACTTTGATCGTCTGGTCCATAAAATCTACAAAACCTGTGGAAAAAAGCCAGCTAATATTTGTCAAAATGTCTTCCCCATGTTTTCCCCACACAGCAGCTCCTAACCCAAATACAGTACATACAGTAATTTACTATCCTTTAAGAGAAGGAAAGCTGTCCAAGGTTGCAGGCTCCATGTCAATACATCTTGGTGTTTTAATGTCTCTCAAGGAATAATCTCGAACCTTGAATTCTTTTTTTATTTTCATTTTTTACAGAAAATCTTTACAGAGCCTGGGAGCCTGTCTTTGACAACTATTGATAAACTGAGAGAGAAATGCAGACAACGGATACAGGAGGAGGAGTCTGGGCAGCCATGAGGTTATAGAGCCTCCATTTGCTCGACCTGACTGAACAGCGCTCATTCAAATGCATCACTGTACAATCAGGGACAACTGACTATACCAAATGAACATACTGGTGACTTCCTCTGGATTCCTCTGTAATGAGTTGCTGTGTTACAACAAGTTGCTTAAGTTTCTCAACTGATCTGAAATTATTTTGAAGGTCATCTTTTGCTCGTGGTCTCATGTTCTGCACAATGTTTTTAATGCTACACACATTTCAAGTTTGAACGATGCTTTGTAGAAAGTCTTTAAATCTGTCATGTTTTTTAATCAGTTGTACCATAGTAATATAAGAGCGATTGTTACTTTTTGAAGAAAAAGGGTTGTAAGAATTTAACATCTATTTTATCTGTCAGAGTATAGTTTCTTGCACTGCCACACGGTCCTAACTGTCCATTTCTCTTTATGAAGTAAAATAAGTGTTTATCATTTGTTGCGGTCTAATTTACAGAGCCTTGTGTTTCACTTTTTTTATTATCAGAAACCTCATAACTAGTCTCATCTTTTTACTGATTTAGCTGACCTCACAAATATCGAAGCAGAGAGAACTGGTCATGTCTGCATTACATGATCTTTAACGACTAAATTCAGGCACTCCAAACCTGGAACTGGAGTTAAAGCTGCTGGAAGTGGTATGCTGTTAATTGAATTAAGTGTTAAATAGCTTTATACTCAAAAAGTAATCACTGTTATAAGGTAACTCATGTCTCTCCTCATCCTGCTCATGCTGTTAAAGAGAAAAGACATTTTCTGGTATCCCTGCCCACTTAATCCAATCAGCACAGAGAACTCCAGAAAGAGGTGGTCCTGTCTGTTCATTAGCTATAATGACACTTACAGCAGCTTTAAGACTGAAAGGACTGAAAAATCTGAAAAAAGTCTGTGGAAAAAAACAAAAAAAAAAAACACGTTTTGGTTACAAAAAGCCAGATGCTGATTTCTGAGCTCAGACAAATGACTTACTAGGCTTGGTTGTCCCAGTTGCAGAATAGACAGTGATTTACCAGTCATGAGATCTGAGATTAAAAAGACAGGTAGGCCTATTTGCACTCTTTTGCTGACTAAAACCTAAACAAACCAAAATTCACAGAAAGTTCTATGAAATATGTACACAAGTGTTTGTACTCAAATTCAAAGACCATTCATGGCAATAAAAACTGTGCTTTTGTTATAATTACTCAGTGCAATAAATAATTCATGTAAAATAAGAAACGGCTTTAGATATTCTAATATCAAAAACATAAGTAAATGCGTATTTGTAACTGCAAATAGCCTGCAGCCAGAGTCAGTTGGTAAGCTTTTGTAATCATTTTTCATCTTTGTGGTCATTTTCTGTCTTATTTTTAGTCACGCTGTGTCTCTTTGAAGTCATTTACAACTCTTTCTACCAATATCCATGAAACTAACTAGGTGACTATCACCAGCTCTGGGGACAGTGGCATCATGTAAATACATTTTTTCCGTGGCTTTATTTCGATAAGTTAGTGAACATGCCCCGGGTGCCTGAGGACTGTTGTCATGGTCAGACATGTTTGTCAAACACCTTGGAAAACTTGACTCCATCCCGCATTTACACATACACACACACTGAAAAGAATAAGTAAAGCCAGGCCCTGTATTTTGTTCTCTGAGCATTTTCTGTGCCCATATGATAAACATATATATAAAAATGTGAACATAAATTCACTTTTACCACTTCTCACTTCTTTTCCCCATAATGTTGTGACCTACACCTCTAAAGAGTCAAAACAAACAAAACCAAACAGGAACAGGTTTGACTGCTGCTGGACTGTACAGTATAAATACAAAACACAAGTCAAACAGATCCGTTCATTCACTTTTATTGACCTCTCCTTTAGAAAACAGCTCAAACAAATCCATTAAAACTTTATTAAATCACTACATGGAGATTTAGATGAGGGAGGACAAAAACAAAAATAAAAAACACTTTCTCTAATAATGCATGTTTATGGTAGTAACAGTACATGAAGGCTTTGTGAGACAAAAAGAAAATGTCCCAGACATGACAGCACATAGTGTCAGTGAGTGAGTGTGGTATTGGCTTTACTTTAATCCCACCTATGTTACAGCTGGGAAGGCACTGATGAACACTGACCAGAGTGTTTTGGCCACTTAAATCATTACACGGGGCTGTTTCTCAGGACTTTAGTGCAACTTCTTTCCCTTCACAAACCAAAAATCCAAAGTGGACCCAGGAATGAACAGAAAAACCACCCAGAGGACTAAAAACAAAAACATAATCATGTTCAGACAGTGATGTCCTGAGCTTCTTCATCCAACTAAACCAACAGCACCATTTCTTTCTTTTTTTAGATTGTTTAAGCAACTATGCTTGTGTGCGTGTATATTGTAACAGCAAAATCCAAAAGAGTGGCAACTATCACTTAAAGGACAACTCCACTGATTTGACACATTATTTTTGGGGGGAGAACTACTGTGCATGGGAAAAAGAAGTATAAAGCCTTTAGTGGCTCCAGAGGAAGCTGCATGTAATCTGATAAATTACCACTCTGTGGTGATGTTGCATTGTGGGTAAGGGCAGGCGCCAGGTGTGAAAAAAGCAGTCCACTGGCCTAACACTGCTGGACGCATAACATAAAGTTTAAAAGCAACTGATCAAATACCGATATAATCAATATCTTGGCCACATCACAATGACATCACAGGAGGTAATTCATCAGACTAAATGCAGCTTGTTCATTCACATATGCAGCAGTTCTTCCCACAACCCACTAACACACCGAATTGTGTAAACTTGGTTGTAGTATCCCTTTAAAGGTATAGTTTGACATTTTGGGAAATGTCCTCATTGACCATAATGAAAATACAGCCAGGAGCAAGCTCGGAGTTAACTTATCTTAGCATGAAGACTATCAACAAAGTACGACAGCTAGCCTAGCTCTGCTCAAAGGTAACATAATCTGCCTGCCAGCAGCTCTAAAGCTAACAAATACGGTAACTAAATGTAAAAATAACCCTTTCTGTGAGCTAAGCTGAGCTAACCTTCTGCTAGCTATAGCTTCATATTTAGCAAGTAAGAGACTGGATCGATGTTCTCATCTTACTCTCAGCAAGAAAGAAAATGTCAATTTCTCAGCATGTTGAACTATTCCTTTAAATGAAGTGGAAAGAAGGCCAAAATGCCCACACAAAAAGCTAATGACTGCATCTACAGTCTCCATACAAAACGTCTTGAGAACCTTAAAGGGGGAAATGACATGTCATCACCAATCCAAGTAGACAAAACAAATCCCTACATGCATCGTAACTACAGGACTCCTCACATATCTGTGTTTGTAGTCTGATTCCTAAAATCTGCACACTTGGGCTGAATGCAGAGTTACAGTGATAAACTATCAGATCTTTACTGTCTGAAGCAGATCAAGTTAAACAGCCTGAAAAATTCCCTTTACAATGATGAACCTCATCAAGGGTAAGACCACTAAAAAAATGGTCCACCCAAACGCAGATAAACAATAAGAAAAGCTACAGCAGCATATCCCACAATCCCTCAAAATTCCTTTCATAGAAATTATAAATAGTACATTACAGTTTTGAGGACTCTCATGGACCCTCTGATCAACATCCATCCCCCCTTTTAACATAGTACCAGTAAAGAGTTTTCTTCATCTCCAAACAAAGTCCCCCCCCCTATTTTTAATGAAAGAGCAGGTCAGTTCAGAAAGAGCATATCAACCTCCACAAAGTGATATAATGACCAGTGTTACTGATGAGGGCGAAGAACAGCACACACAGAGGCAGAGAGAAGAGGGATGGAGGGATAGATGGGGCACAGGTGGAGGGGAAGTGTTAAGTCTCATAAAACAGAGGTTAATCTCAGGGTGGGATAGAGTACTCTGGCCTCAGGGGAACACGAGCGTGACGAGGGAGCTCAGATGGTCTGATAGCCAGCGTGGCTCCTCTTCCTGCCAATGAGGTAGGCTAAGAGGACGATGAGAACGAGACCAGCTAGAGCTGCTCCAACTATGATGGGGATCAACATGTCATCTTCATCCAACTGGCATTCCTCAGCTGAAAGTGTAAAATTAACAGGGAGGACAATTTAGAGCGAGAAAGAAATAGACTTATCTTATCACATACGACTAGACAGAAGTGTTTACCTGCTCCAAACTGCTCCCCAGTGAGATTGAAGGGCTGCACCTGCACCTGGAAGGTGTTGATGGACAACTTCGGGTCCACAATCAGAGTTTGCTCCTCGCGGCACATGTAGGAGAACCCCAGGGTGCCTCGCAGGTAGTCCAGACTGCGGTTTTGGACAAAGAAGGGCTCTATAGCGGAGGACAGAGCAGGGAGAAAACAAAAGAAATGAGAGGGAGGAGAAGAATGACATCAGTATTTCACCCTTTGCACATAAAGGATCTTTTATTTGAAGCTAGGTTATGTATTTGAGGCTTGCTGATCTCGACAGTAACTGAACCCATTTTAAAAGACAAGCAACTGATGAACCGGCATAATAACTGCAGGGGGGTGAACTGAAAGAATAACACATAATTCATGTTCAATCTAAGTGCTGTAAATGTGTCGGGTACAGTCACAGACAGAAATACAGGACTGCTGCAAGATAAACAGACAACAAGTTTTCCAGTTAACAGCTGACTGAACGTGTCAGTGATTCAAAATCTCTGATGATAGATGACGTGTAGACAGTGGTGCCAAGTACACGCTGTGCACTCCAGCAGTGTCAGCAGCTTTAGATAACGGATATCGATGACCTGTTACTGCTGTAAATTGCACAGAGAAATAACAAAAGAAAACCCACGAGAACAGGTTTTAAGAAATTCTTCAGGAGTAAGGACAATCCAACACTCTGTTAAGAGTGTGAGTTCTAATTTTGTTTATACTTTCTTAGGACAATCAACATTATCTCCAAATGCCAGTCATCAGAGGGGACAGAACAAACTTTAGAGACCCTATCAGCACCAAGGACAATAATGTGTTTTATCTGTAATTAGTGTTTAATATGTTGTAAAAGTAGAAAAAAAATGTCACTAAAATCAATTTAATGATGGCCCTGTAAATGCAATTGCTCTTAAGTTATCCAAAGTTATCATCCACTATTATAGTCCCAAGACCACTGTCCAATTACCTTTTCAGTTCAAGATGCTTCTCTTATTAGATTATATGCAGACACAATGTAAAACCGCCTGCTTTAAATAACTTATAAAGAAGTTTTAACATGTGTCAACTCACTGATTAATTTAGGCCTTTTAACATTTTTCTACTCAGATTGTGTCCAGAACAATCAGACAGTTAGAAAACTCCTCTCACCAGGAGGCAGTTGAATAAACACCTGATACAGTTTCAACAAAAACTAAATATTTCATGGTGGGAGGATAAATTGCAGGGCTTATGTATCACATTGCATCATATCATTGAGCTGTTCCTAGTACTTGGTATTTCAGAGTAGATTTAAAGCACCACAGTGTAAAAACAGAAGATCTGATTTCCTGTGTAATATTAACTATATATTTGAGCATCAAATCACAGTCAGTTGTAGAGTTAGAAAAGGTTTATGTGACCTCACACACATCTGTTTATGTTTAATTGTTGTATTACTTCAGTGAGGTACAGTTGTGATGCCTTCCTTACCATCATTTTGAGTCAACAAACACCCTAAAAGAAGGTCCAAAAACTGGTAATTATCACAGTAAAGGCTGGACAAATGCTTATCAATCTGATATAAAGAAGTCCTGTGGGAGGTAAAGGGCACTCACCTTTCATGTCTGGCCAGGCTGCTGACAGATACACCTCACTCAGGTGGTACTTACTGGACGTAGCATTCTAGAGTAAAACAGCAACACCACCAGGAGTCAGTGACACTTCAGAAAAAACAACTTTACCTCGAGCCCCAGCTGCCATCTAGTGGATGTTTCAGGAAGTACAAGGTGAAAATAAAAGCTGGAAGATAAAGAGGTTTGTGTTTTTTTATGCACTCCGCTGTGTATACCAACAGTAACTTACTAGGGTGAAAACAAAGGTGAGGTTGGTCTTCTCTGCATCTGTTGTGAGCAGCAGGGAGGCATTCTCTGAGCGACATGATCCAGAGCTCTTTGTCATATTTGGCTGAATGTTCACAACTTCCTGCACAGTCTGCAAATTGAAGATGGAACATTAATAATCTTAAAACTGCTCATGAGTCTATAGTTTTAGATCGACAGTATTCATGAGCGTACCTTGTTCTGGGAGACAGAGTTGAAGGTTATGTTGAGCTGCAGACCCATATACGCCATTAAACAGACAGTGCCATTGTTGCCGCTGACGTGGTAGGTTCCTCTTTCAGGTCTGGTGGGCTCCTTGTGCGGTGCAGTGGTGGTTTGGGCAGTTGTTGGCGGAGCAACAGTCGCAGATCCCTGGTGCAGGACGGCAGCTGCAAGAGGTCATTCAGTTGTGAGTGTAGTATTACAGCGATGCAAGCAGTTCAATGCTAAATTAACAAATAGAGGGTCTCTGAAAGGTTTGACACATTAAATGTAATACTTTTATTTAAATCCCATCAAATGCAAAGTAATACTTGTTTCACAATCAGACTAGTCAAAGTATGAAATGTGATGAATACCAAAGTAGAGACTTCTTCCAACACCCTCAACCACATATAAAAAACAATTCTAACTGACATTATTGTCTACAAAAATGCTTAATGCTTTATAATGACTTTGCAGTTTGATATTTAAATAAACACATAAATAAAAGCATGTTATCTCTCTCTCAACTGACAACTTAATTATACGAGTAATTGTTTTATTGAGTAAAACATTTAAAATGTTGCTCTGATGATTAATGGTTCCTTAACTTGGACGTTTAACCTTCACATGACAGAATAATGTGCATGCAACAGAAGACCACCGCTGTGAGGCCAAAGTCCCCACGTGTTCACCTCAAATCTAAGTCACAAGTGTGATTTGGAAACTTGAGACCTACAGTACAGAGAGACTGACAGTGGACTTTTTAAGGAAGTAAGGGCCAATCATTTCGACATTTAAAACTAAAGCTCTATAGGCCTACTTGTAAGGAGTAGACATTAATAATAATAATAATAATAATAATAATAATAAAAATAATAATATAGCAATTAATAATAATAATAATATCAGACACATATGACTATTCTAAATTACTAAAATTCTTTAAGAACTATGGCCATGTTACTCCAATCCTTGCAATGCTTCAATGGCTACCCATTCAATACAGAATTGATTTTAAACCTTTACTAGTTTATCTATGTTAGGCTCTACATGGCCTTGCTCCTGTCTGCATCATAGATGTACTTGTGCCCTATGTGCCGAGCCACTGTCTTCGATCCCCACAAAAGGAAGCTGGTCATTTTCAGTTACCTTTTTTTGTATCTCACTTTGTACTTTTTTAGGGTGGCTTTTTTTTTTTTTTCAAAGTAAATCTGTTGCTGGTCTGGCTTCAATCCCTCTTGACTTACTGTTATTTCACATGGTTTTATTGTACATATATATACACACATATACATGAATCCGTTTTGTTGTTATTTTGTCATATGCATTTGTGGTGTGTTGTTTTTTTTATCTTGTCTGTAGAATTGTATGTTTTTATGTATTGTTTTTATATTTGCTGTGTATGCTATTTTAATTTTTCACCGGTAACCATGTTTGGAAAACTGAGATACAAAGTTTATCACTGTTGTTGTTATTAATCACAGAATTTTCTGATGTCTTCTAATATGCAATTTGGGGGTATTTAACATATTCAGGCAAACCTCACAGCTATATTAAAGTGTATGGGTTTAAAGCATCTATTATGTCCAGCCAATTTTAATAGCATGCCTCCATTATATGCTTATATATCATCAAAGACACTGACTCAAGTATTCTATGCTCCAGAACTGGCCAAGTTATTGTTATATTAAATGATATATCATCTTAGATCTTTGGATATCGTGATACAGCATAAGTGTTGCCTGTAGTCTGAAAGGCTGCATTACAGCAAAGTGATGTAATTTTTTTTATGAATTTACAAGCCTATCATAGTTGTTTGATCTCTACCCGCTTTATTATTACAGCCACATCACTGATGATTACTGATCAAAAATCTCATTGTGTTCATATTTTTACAAAGTACCAGTAGTCATTCCTCCAATATTGTTGCAGCATTAGTATCGAGGTATTTGGTCAGAAACATTGTCATACTTGATTTTGTCTCCCTGTCCTAGCTTTTGAAGAAATCTCAAAATACGGATATCTACACCCTGTATCGCGATATGGCCTAAACAAAATATCGCGATGTCAGATGAAGACCGTACTCCTATTTCTCAACCTCATTCCTCCCCTCGTCCCTTCCTCTTATGACTGTTAGGTCAACAGACAATCAATGGCGGACTGACGAGGTTACAAAGCTTCAGTATTGACCCTCATTGATCCATGATTGTTTGTTTGACCAGCCGCCGTCTGAACTGAGAATCGTGCTAACATGCGCCATAGACATGTGAACTCAGTATTATCACAGCCGAGCTATCCAAACACAGCTCGGGGTTTAATACTCAGCCACAGAAACAGAGATTAACTAACGTTTTCAGGCCTGGCGAACTGATAGCTACACGAACCTACATTTCTATATACTCATTACAGTTCACATGAATATAAAACACGTCTTTTGATAAATAAAAATCTAAAAAAAAATCTTTTCCACTAGCCAGTCCAACTAACTAGTTGAGGAGAGGGTACCTGTGACCTTCCGAGTAACATTAATACTCACCTAAAATCAGCTGTAACGTAACTCCCAGGCACCATGACTGGACACAACACATCTGCTTCATGTTTTTCTCTCCGAAGTGCTCAGACCGAAATCACAGCAACACAACAACAGACTCACACGCAGAGAGACTGAGAGGCTGTGGCAGGGCGCAGCTTGTTAGCTAACTAGGTGATGTTGTGCTAGCTTAGCGAGGCTAACGTTAGCTAGCGTCACAACAACAGCTAGAGGGGAGATAAAGCCGCTCTTTGGCAACAAAAAAAAACAGGCGGACGGTTCAGGTTAGTTTTTGTATTCGTATGTGCAGGTCGTGAGGTTAATTCGGGCTCGCCGCTAACACTTTATCACCGCCGCCGCTGCTGCAAAGACTGACATCAGGATCATGTGACCGAGGCTTTAAGAAACACCCAGAAAGTCACGTGGTCGCCAGCGGCGACACAACACCATCGTTTCATGGAGAACAAGTCAGTACAATGATGACATGCTCTGATTAACTTAAGTACTTTGCTTTTGTATAATTCCAAGGCACTTTTTTTTTAATTTAAATGTATCCTGTACATAGACCCGCCTCTACTCTACTCAGCTATAACATCAGTAGTCACTTATTACTTTGTAGATTAGGTTTTTACATTTAAAAACCTACATCTGATTTGCCAATAAAATACACTTAAAGGGTGTTTTACATATTAAAGTGTGTTTGCAGGTCTTGGGATGTACTACTGCATATGTGAAAGAAGTCGTAGAAAGCTTTTTCTTGCTGCAGTGGAAACTGCATGTAATCTGATAAATTGCCTCCAGCAATGTTGCTCAGCAGCTCTGCTGCATTGTGGGTAGTGTAGGCAGCAGGTTTTGAAAAGCAGTTTGTTAGACTAAAACTGCAGTGTTGGACAGTTTAAAAACAGATGTTCAAAATCAATACAACAAGACCAGAGATATGTTTTTTTTTTAATTCCATGTATTCTTTATCCTGGAGTCTACATTACCCATAATGCAACAACATGATGTCACTGGAGGCAGATTATCAGATTACATGGAACTTCTTCTAGAGTCACAAAAAGGCTTCATGCAACTTTGTCCCCATGTGGCAGTGGTACTCCCCAAGACTTGTAAACACATTTAAATGTGGAAAACTGTTGGAGTTACCCTCTAAACAGTAAACTAGTGGTGATTAAGCCTCTCCCATTAATCGTCTCACAGCCCCTCAGATTTATGGCCTGATCCCGAGGTTGGGACAAAACTGACAAAATATGGAGATTAAAATTAGCTCAGCCTTGACCGGCCGCAACAGTGAATGATGCTAACACGCCGATGCATTTGTATTAACTAATTATTAAGGTAATTTATGATGACATTGATGTTACAGGGGACAGTCTGAGTTAATTCAGAGACGTGGGTGTCTTCCAGAGGCAGACGTCGATATCTTGGGGCTCTCGGAAAACTAGGCCCCCCTGGTGCCTTGAGAACGGGGATTCACTCAAAAACCGACACAGACAGGGAATAGGTACTAGCACCTGTACCTGAGTATATCTTTTTTAAAGTCAGATTTATGTAAGACTTATAATAAAATAAAAATGTTAAAAAACAAATTATATCATAAACCTCATTGTTTATCTTCATTTAAGGCCTATGTAGTTTAGTGGCTGTGTCCCTCACAGTGCAATGATACCCACTTGATTTGTCTAACTAACAGGGTCCAGATGCTTGGGTGTGGGCATCTAATTAAAGGTCCCTGAGGTCAGACCTCCTCAGTCAGACAAACATTTTACACACCGGTGACAAAATGAAGTCTCCTCTTAGTGCAACTTAACCTGGCCTCACTTATTTGCCTGCTGGTTCACTGGTTTCCTTGAGCATCACAGATCAGTGTGATTATGCAACTTGAGATACGACTCTTTGGAAGGATGCAGAGGTCTCGTGTCTGTAACCTCTTCCTCTACACAGACACACACTAACGTTTAAGTATCACAGGGGCGACCTATCTTTTGACCCTTTGAACACACAGTCACGTCAAGAGGCTGTAACCAGCTACAAATGTCAAATCAGTGTTTCTGCAGCCTGCTGATGAGACATTCGTGTTTTCCTAGCCAACTGTAAACTAAGTGGAGGATTTTGAACCTCATAATCTGTACAATCAGATTTTTACTCTTTGACGTAGGCTGTGTTTATAGAGTTTGTTCATCCCTGCAAGTGACTCAGAAGAGGATGTAAAGTGAACACCGCAAATTATCTGTAAAGGATAAAAAAAAAAAAATCACCCAAAGTCAGATTACTTATTTATTCCTGTGCACTTTTATTTTGTCTAATATCACAAATCACCAGAGTAAAATGTTCACATTACATCTCTGCAAACCATGGATACATTTAAATTTGTACCTTTCATATGTAACATATCACAATTTCACAAAACATATCATATCACACATACGTTACATGACACAGCTGACGGGAGGTGGAGGGGGTGGTGATGGTTGAGACCACTCAGTGGTTGTAGACGGTGTTTTCCACATACTAAAGCGAGGAACCCCTGGATATGTGTTCCAGGTTTTCTTTTTTGTTTGAGGTGACAGAAGATGGTCAGACAACACATGATCTTATAATGGCCAGTGTCGCCACAACATAAGCGGCGATTGGGTCGCCCCTCCTACTTTATAAACCATCGATGAGCATAATATAAATGCTTGACACACTATTTACAACGCTGTAATTATAACTGTTCCTGAAGCGTCCGTACCTGGTGTTTGAACAGTTAATGAAAGCCTGATAACACAACATGTTGTACTGTCCTGAAACTGGCAATAGACAAGTTTTCTGCTTCAGCCTTCCATTATGAAGTAAATGTTGGTTGCACAATGTCATAGATGTAGAGTGACAAACCCACTGGCAGGAAATTACTAATGATCATGTTGTCTTTGCAACAGCAGCACCAATAATAAAACCACTTAGAGATGCTTGAGGGGAGAGTTGTCTGTTGCCACTTTGAGTACAGTTTTAAAGCATTTGAATTTTTTTTTTTTTTATTTACATTTTCCCTTTTCTGCTCCTTCATGTTTCCACTTGGCTACATTTTTGGAGATAAATATTGTGCATTTTACTCCATTACATGTATTTGATCACCTTAGTTACTAGTGATATTGTAGATGTCATGCTGCAGCAGAGTCAGAGTAACACATTTTAAAAATAATTATTGTTATCGACAGTTGGATTAAAAAAACACTGATTCCGATTATTGATGCTGAATATCAGATCTGATCATAATAACTGATCGACACAGTATACGGAATATACATATGTAAATATATGTTTAATTTACATGTACTCTTATATTTTTATACTTAACTACACTGTGTAAGACTTTTACTCCAGAGTCATAATGTGGCTAACTTTCACTTTTACCATGAACAACAAAATGACATTGTTACTTTTATACAAGTACGACTTTTAGGTACTTGTCACAACACTATGTCTAAGATATATTATTGATAATATTTAATGAGTGACAGTCAGATTAATTATGTTTCGCACATTAGTCTTTCCCAGCCAAAACATGGGAAACATTTTAAAGATTAACAGGAAACACTTAAACAGTATCTTTTACATAGTGTGTCGTAATTTTTCCGACTTCAAATAAATTGTGAACATTTTTTCTAAGAATATAGAAAAGAGGGCACATTCAGCCCCCTGGCCTGTAACCTGTGACATGATTTGGGTAACAGCTGAACAGACCACAGTCAGTCAGAGAGGCTCACCGTGGGTGTTGAAGGTTGTGCACGATGCTCTGAGGTTCACACAGGCAGCGACTCAGTCCATTGGCAGGTAGAGAGTTCAGCCACTTCCTCTGATCAGATCAGAGTGAGGGGAGGGGGACTCAGAACGAGGCAGCCAGAAAAAAAAACAAAAAAAAACAACCAGGAGTGAACGAGAGAGAGAGACAACCCTGTTCACACACACAGAAAGACAGTAATAAGAGAGTCATGGATGTAGTGAGGACAGGTGTGATTGTGCTGTTTGTGCTCCTGGTGCCTGTTTCCTGTACAAGTAAGTGACGCAAATACAACGCAGCTTTTCTTTAAGGTTGACAAAAATCAGAAAAAAAGGCTGATTTTTTTGAATATGTGATCTGGGCTGGTGTTGGGAAAGAGTCAGCAGGTGCTGAGAGACTGATGCTGTGTTCATTTATAAGTAAAGCTCTTGTGCGTTTTGTGTTCCACGCCCTGATCTGGATATTCCTCGTCATCTTCCGCGGCACGGGCCTTCTCTGCTCAGACAGTCGCCGTGTGCTGCTCTTTAAATGACTTGTTCACTCACTTTTTTGGAGAGGTAACATGTATGAAGGGAGCAGTAAACATGGGATCACCACTATCTCACCTTTCTGCATTACAAATCAAAAGGAGATGAGACAAGCTTTTTTTTAAATTTCCGCACAGCATTTATCTGATGGAAAAAAGTAGTAGAGATGTCTGAGGCAGGGAAATTAACACATTAGTCAGTGATTATATTTTCCATCTGATGCTGTCAGTTGTCTATTTTTGGAACACAGGAAACAAAAATACATACGTTTGCTGTTTGGTGAAGACACAAAAACTAAAATCTATTTTCTTGCTCCTAAATGTTGCATTTTGCAGAGGGAGTTTGCTTGTTCTGTTCTTCATATTCTGCCATTTTATCATCTGTGTCTTGTTATTAATAAATCCATACGTGGATGACTGTAATTCAAAGCAGCGTCAACATAAAGCGAACAGTAATATGCGACTCCCTGTCTCTCCTTTGGGTTTAGCTTGAGAAGTTGTTGTTTTTTTTTTATGAGTGGAAGTTTCTGTTCATTTGATGTTTCCCAGACTTTCTCTTTCATGTAGTAGTTAAAAAATATTTTCAAAATGATCAAAAAGCGCTTTCATGTCCTGTCATGTATTTAAGTCGGATTGATCGCGATGAAGGGATTACAGGAAAGCTGGCATGAATAAATAATCTCCCTCTGCGTGTGACAACACCAGAGGTGAATTGCCACCATTCGTTTTCCGCAGCGATTTGTGATGGAAGAAGATAAGAAAAATTCAACTCCCACAGCAGAAACGCACCATACTGTGTGTTTGTGGGGGACAAATTGATATACTTCACTACTTTGCTGCATATTTGTAACCTTGTGGCCTTTAATTACCAGGGTTGATTCTGACCTGCTGATCTTATTTCATATACATGTATTTTTTATTGTGAATTGGCAACAGTTAGCCTCCTAATATACATTTATCAGGGAATGTTTAACGTGTTTGCTTTACCAATGAAGAGAGCGACCAAAACACAGTATGTACCTTCAGTAAAAACCATCCCTGACCCCTTCACACAGTTTCCTCCTTTTGTTTCACCTTTAAGTTGATTTTTAAAAGTGGATAAATGCATCTTGTTCCATGCTGTCTGACAGTGTGATATCTTGATTGGGCATCAGCTCGCTCCAGCTCTTCTTTAAAGCTACGTGTTGTTCACACTGAGGGAAACATTCAGGGCCCCGATTACACCGCTAAATGGAAGCATTTTAGATGTCACGCACATTTCCTCAAAAGTCACTGTGTACTTTGGCATTTTTTCGAAAACATCAGGGTCTCCAGCAGAGTTGTACACAAAACTGTGTGGATTTGAACAATGTTTGTTTGGACATCATGAGTTTGTAATACCTGACTTATCAGCAGGCCGTTCCTTTTTAAAGGTGCAATATGTAAGACTTGGTTGCCGCAAAATCATATCAACCGAGTGACAGCTGACGGCTGCTGGCTGTATTCATAATACATCCACGACTGTAGCTACTGTTGAGTTGATAGCTTAGTTAGCCGGACAAGCAAGGGAGCGTGGCACCGCTGGCAGAAAGATGTCCTGCAGGGCCCAGGGCTAGCTAGTCAGCATGCTAACAGTATCAGTAGATATCTTGTCGACACAACACATGGACATCGTTGACATAACGTCAGCACCGTTATTTCTTCACATTCTGTTGACAGTTTTAGTTAAGTTTTTGTATGTTTTCATCTACAGTTCTTACACATTGCACCTTTAGGAAAAATTCAGAGGAACAGTTTGTCATTTAGGGGAATATGCTTATTGCGGTCCTGCTGGGATGATGAATACAAGAGTGATGTTTGTTAGTGAAATATGAAGCTACAGCCGTGAGCTGTTTGCTTGGCTAGGAACTAAGATGGCTGGAGTTATTTGTCTTTATGTTCTAAGTTGTGTTTTGCTATTTATTTTCCTGGAGGAGGCAACTTGTTTATGACTTATCACACGGCAAAACACAAAAAATATATTTTCATGTGTGCTGTACAGTCGTTTGGGCAGCACATGCTTGCTTTCACTGTGCTTCATATATCCATATTGCAACATTATGTAGTTATCAAATCAAACTCAGAGAGTTAATGCTTACAATATTAATGAGGGGTTGATACAAACTCAAAAATTGTTTGTTCTTAGGGGAAAAAGGTCCCCAGAACACTGCTGAGAAGGGTCATACAAACATTAATAAAGTCCGTTGAGGATAGTTTGTTTATTCAGTCATGAAAATCAATATGTTAGGAACTCTCTCTTCTTTTAAAATTTCTTCAAAATACATAGTGCACCTTTAAATCCTACGAGTGATAAAGGATTTTAAACAATCAAAAATGTCAGGCTGAGTTTTGGGGATTTTTTTTTTAATACAAGTAAATGTTTTCCATGTATGTAAATTAAACAGCAAACCAAGAACATTTCCGTTCGATGAAATTGTGAAGGCGTAAAAAGTAGAGGTGTTTTGTGCCTAACTAAACTAATCAGAGCAGGTTCCAGACATTAAGAACGGCATCAATTTAAATATCTAACTCAGAGAACGAGGCATTCAAGTGTGTTTGCTCCTCTAAGATTATCACAAATTTTATGGAAAGGTTATGAACACTTTTTGTTTTAAACAATTTACATAAATAAGGATGAAACCAGATAACAGAAAAGATGAGCTGAAGAGTTTCTGAGACAAACATTTTGATAAAAGTGAGGGTTCACTCTTTTTAACCTCCTCATTCACTAACTGTCATTACGCAATTTGCCCTAGTGAAGTATAAAAATAAACCAAGAGAAATGTTACATCCCAAGGCAACGTTAGATGATCAAGATTGTAATGTGGAAGTTATGTAGCTTCAGAGAATCACCACCGCTGGCTTCACTGTCACAGCATGACTTCTGTTCCAACCGCACGCTGAGATAAACAAGCCCACCAAACAGACAGGAAGACGCTGAACACACTGAGCTGCACATCTGTAGTCTCTTATTTCCTGTTTCTGGGGTCTTACTCAATTCTCTCATGTGCCCCACTATGTTGCTTTTTTCCATCATAGTTTGCTGAATGGACATCCTGTACGTCAGATTCACTCACGTAGAGTTTCTCCTTAAAGTCAGAAGAGAAATCTTTATCCTTTCATTGATAGGATCTGATGTGTTTCATATGGATCTTTATAGTTAATGTTTAAAAAAATGTTTTTTGTTTCATTCCTTTTTCAGTTTTTTGCATCTTATCTCATGTTGTTGTTGTTTATCTGAACAGACTGTCTCTTGCGCTGTAACATTTGAATTTGATAACTGATCGGTCGAGATAAGGTTTTATCTTCTACTCTAGCGAGAAAAGCTCCATGCTCAATAATTGCCTAAGGAAAATGAAACAACTGATGTTAAATATTTCTGTTTTTAAATTATTATTCTTACTTACACCCAGTAGTGGAGGATGTGTTCAGTGATTAAATGCCCAATAGAATACTCACATTCCGCTCACATACGTTTCCCTTCAGCTGCTTGTTATCATTCCACTTTTTAAAGCCAGTTTAGCATCAGATTTTAAGAGCCAGCTCTCACAACTGCACAGCTGAAGCTCCGTTTCCAGTTCCAAATTAAACACTTAAGTTGTCTTGCCTTCAAAATTTCACTTCAGTAATTGTACAGCAGTATATTAGGGAAAATTTATTTAAAGGTGCACTGTGTTTTTTTGGGGAAGACATTTCAATCAAAAGAGAAAAATCTTTCACGACTGAATAAACTAGAAACAATCTGACCTCAAAGAAAAACACAGTATATACTGTTTTACTTTGTTTATAGTTGGCAGACCCTGCCACCTTTCTAGCTTCATACAGCTTGTTTATTCAATAACTGGAATATAGCCAATCAATATTTCTATTTTTGTATTATTACCATATACTGTAAATGTTACCTCTCTTTGAAAACCGCACAGTGCTAAACTTGTTGTGCAGAGAAATGTTTTTTTAAATGTTTTTTTTTTTATTATTATTAACAAGTGAATGTACAATTAAGTTTTAAATACCCTAATTTTCTCCTAAGAAATTTGAAAAATCTCTTGCAGCAGAGTTGATGCAGTATGTATTTTTTAAAATGTTGTTTTTATATCAACTTGTTTAAACATGTCAAGCTCAGCTGGTGGAGCAGGCGACCCCGCGCGCTGCGTCGTCATCAGCAGCCTTGTGTTTGAATCCAGCCGATGGTCCTTTACTGCGTGTCTTCCACCACTCTCGCTCCCTCATTTCCTGTCAATCTCTTGGCTGTCCTATCTGATAAAGGCTCGAAAGTACCCAAGTATTTTGTCACTTTTTAGAAGATGACGAAGGCTTAAAGGGGCTTGAGTAGGGATTGAAATTAATCAATAAGCAGATTTTGTGCACTGACCAACGCCTCATAGTTGGCTCATTGTCATGACTTCCTGGAGCACTTGAATAGAAGAGAGATGTTGAGATGTGTTAATGTATTCATGACATGCCAAAACCGTTTTTTTTTCCTACATAAAAGCCTTTTAAAGGTTTTAATTAATTTTCTTGTTTTATCATTTATGTACTTTTAAATAATTTTGTTAAAATTTGCAAAATGTATGAAAGGTCTCAGAAACACTGAAAGCGCTTAAAAAAATTGATTTAAATGCAGAATTGAGTATATGTACTAAGTTGCTTCCAGCATCTGCCTGCAGTTAAACATGTCTCTCTGTTTGTCATGCAGACGTGTTTTTCACTGAGCCGGTCACCTGCTTCCTTCTGGACGGGATTCTGATTCTTTATTGCATCATTGCTACTGCGTTGTACTTCAGAGAAAAGGTGTGTTTAGCTGACTTACTAACGTTGGCTGCTTGATAGCTGTAATCATGACATGTAACAGGTAAAAAGGTAAGACTTAACAATAAGGTATACAAAAATGTGAGTAGTTACTGAGTGGGTAGAGACTGAATCAGGAAATACGGTAGTGGGTCACTACTCAGTATGACACCTCACTTTACTTGAAGGTGTATAAATATAATAATTACTGATTAAGTAATATGTATTTAACAATTCTACACGGTAACTACTCAGTATAATGTCTCACTGTACTTGAGACAGTCAGTGTGTTGACTCACAGACATTTATGAAGTAATTATTATCTAATGATTCATTAATGTGGTATCTCCCAGTCTGTTCTCCAGTAACTCATCAAGATCTACTATATAGTCCTTGAATCACAGTTATTCCGGAATTGCTCATGAACGATTAATTAACTATCAATTATTTCCTGAGTCATTCCTTATTCGCTCTTTAGTAACAACTCTGATATTTGTGAACCTTATTGTAAAGCATAACCGGTAAAAATATCAGTTTTCTGGTGAAGGCTTCTTCATGTTTTTCTCTGTTTTAACATCATCAAAACAGCTCCGAGCTGTCTGACTGTTGAACAGACAGCTATTTAAAGCACAGCTGCAACTAACAATTATTTTCTTCTTATTTTGTGAATAACGGTGAAGTCAATAAAACAGTTAAAAACGAAAAGAAAGAAAGAACAAAGCAACATCTTCACGTTGCTTATATTGCCCAGCCAACAACTTATTTAATTTACAATGCTTTAAAACAGATTTTTCTTTTTTTTTAAAAGAGCAAATCTTGATCTTGTAACGTGATGGTTCGCCAAAATTAATCAGTTATTTAAACAACTAGAAGATTAATTTCACCTTTGAAAGTGTATTAAGAATGTGTCTTGCCACAAACAATAAGGAAGAATGAGAGAAAAAAAACAGAGTGAAAGTAAGACGGTAATAAACCATAAGATGCAGGATTCATTCATCACGTTTCTTTCTTCTCTCTCTGTAGTTTTCCTTCATCCAGCCTGTTGAAGTGTCTGTAAGTCACACGATCTCTTCAGTGTATTCACATTTCACAGTGACTGCTATACTGATAATTTCATACTGACTATTGATTTATATATGGTATCTATAAATGGTATATTTATATACAGTTTATCCCACGTTCCCTTCCTTTGTTTCACAGGATAACCAGGAACCTAATGGAGTCGTTTACCAGGTGAGGGGATCTGACCGTGTGTTGTTTCGCTCTGCTGTCAGCTGTTATGTTTCTAATGTCATTTTTCCTCTCCAGGAGCTCATGAGACCAAATGACACCGATCCCTACCAGGTGCTCGAGCCTTCGAAGAGAAAAGTAAGTCACCTTCTTTTGTTGACGAACACTTTTAAAGGTCACATTCTCACCTGTTCTGGCACCTAAACTGTCAGTCATCATGTCGTGTTTATCTCTAGAAAAAAGCTGGCAAGAAGAAGAAATCACCAAACGTAAGACGGTTTACTCGGTCTCATGGTCTCTCTAAATCTTAAAAAAAAATAAACTTTCTATGATCATGGGTCAAAAGCCTGTTTCCTCCTGATGTTGCGAGACAGAGAGCTGCTGCTGTAATCAGTGCAGAGCTGTAATCTTTCTTCTCTGCTCCTCACAGCCAGGCCCAGCTGAGGGGATGGACAGAGACTACGAACCTTTGAACGCCAGGCACAATGCTCCACCTCTGTCTCCACACTGATGTCCTCCAACCTGCCTTCTCCTCCTCCTCTGTGTCGCTGATTAGATCTGAAACCATTAGCTGATTAATTTATCAAAAGATTAACCAGCAGCTATTTCAACAATCAATTGATTGTTCTAGTAATTTATCAAATTAAATTGCAAAGATTTTCTGCTTTTCTTTTATAGGCCAGTAAATTATATGCCTTTGGGTTAGGGACTGTTGGTTGCGCAAAAAACACAGATTTCTTCCATTTTATAAACCAAATGATGAAGAAAATGAGAGTTATTGGTTAATTATAATAACAATAATTGCTGACTCAAATGTAAGCTCTTAAGATGTACATTAAACTTTTATTTTTTGCACTTTTTCAGGTTATTATCCACATAAAAGCATCATGAGGCTGTAATTAAGCACAGCTAACGTGCTAATGCTAACAATGGCAATGCAGCCAAATGTGTCAAACACTTGTTGATTCCAGCTTCTCAAATGTGAGGATTTTCTGCTTTACTTCGTCATTGATGATAGTAAATTAATCTTTGTGTTTAAGACTGTTGGTTGTGTCATTTCCTAGTTTCCAGTTTATTGTGATGCACCTTTTTTTCAGTTTTTCTTATATTTCATAAACCAAATGATAAGGAAAATGACAAATTAAGGTATGTCGAGAAAAATGATTATTAACTCTCAGATATACATTAAAACTTTTTATTTTTGCATTTAGGCTACATATCAGCCACATCAAAAAACAGTCTAACCATACATGAGACTGTAATTAAGCATCGCACTTGCTAATGTGCTAATGCTAACAATGACAATGCTTGCAAGATTTGGTTTGATGGTTTTGGACATAATTTGAAGTTTTTTGTGTATATTTCATAATTGTCATCACAATAACAAAACCAGGCTAGCCTACAGGCAACATGAGGCTGCAATTATAGCACAGCAGTGGCTAATGTGCTAATGCTAACAATGACTACCAGCACAATGGTACTGTATAGAAAGTTAGTGGTTGGAGCTTTTGGCTGCTATATTTAATCACACTTCATTATGTGGATACCAATTAAAGACAAGCACATATCAAAACACTTGGAAAATGGTTTAATGATGTTTACAACAAAAGAGAACTGTACATTAACAGTAAAAGATTATCTTTATATGTGTATAAAAACAAAACAAACAAAAATACAGCAGACAAATGCATCAAAATCTACTATGTATCCTGATTCACATACTTAAAACTCCTACACAATCTTTCAGTTCTATGCCACCGTGACTGGAGGCAGTTTGTTTGTTGTTTTTTTTTCTGTTTTTTTTTTTTTTGTTTTGTTGTTTTTTTTGTTTTTTGTTTTTTTTTTCCTTGTAGTCAGATCGGAGCAGTGTCCCCTCAGTGTTGTTGTCCATGATGGAAACCAGGACTCTTTACAGTAAGAGTCCTGGGAAGACAATTCAATATCAGACTGCAGTATAAGAAAAAGGGTAAATAAAATCTAGGACACATTCCTTTAGATGAGCCCAAGCTTCCAACGTGAGTAGTAGTAAATGTTTTACAGAATGCATTTCTTTAGTTACACAGACATTATATGTACATGGTTGGCGTTTCCTCATTTTTTTTTTTCCTCTCATTTTTCTTGCTTGTTGAAAGCCATGGTCACTTGGGCTGTGAACTGATAATCACACACATAACACACCCAAAAAACATACAAAAATACTATATCTTTAACCTACCAAGAGTAAGACAGTTCTGCAATTAGTTCCATGCTGTGACAGAAAAAAGAGATTACGACAAACAAACGAGAAACAGACGCTTTTCACGCAAGTTTTTTTTCTCAGAAATATACCAAAATATACATCTAAGCTTTGGAATTACTGAGGCTAGGACTAAAGCCAGTGCTGGGTTTGTCTCTTAATACACATGCTGCAGGGTGGAAGGGAGAGAAAAAAGACACAGGACAGAGAGATATCTTTGGTATCTGCATTTGTCAAAAGTTAAATATTTGGATTTTTGCTTTGGGATAGCGCTTGCGAGGTCCTTAAAACCTCACTCGGAGTAAAGCATTAAACAAAGTGTCACTGAAGCCCGTCGGCCAGGAGGTCTGAGCCGGAAGGGACACAGTCCATGCAGAGTGACGGACCATGATGCATAGTGTCACAGCTGATCAGAGTCTGTAGTGAAGAGACGATGTCAAAGGGCAGAGCAGAGGAGGAGGAAGAAGGTGGTGGAGGAGGGGACACAGCAGTGAGTTTTAGCAACCGCAGGATGTGTATTCCTGGAGACAACAGGGTTAATGTCCTGGGACTATACAGTGTAGAGATGAGGAAGAGACGGACATACTGTGAGAGGCAGGAACAGCATTTTCACCACAGTCCTTGAGAGAGAAAGAGTGGAGGAGGAGGAGGAGGAGAGGGAAGAGGGGGGCATCCTAGCAACAGCTCAAGACATACAAACATACAGAGTCCTGAGCATTTACAGTGTGCACAGGATTAACCCTCAGTGTGTATTAACAAACATCACCCAGCTACCACCAGATTGGTTCATGTGTGTCTGCCGGAGAGAAGCCCGCTCAGCCCCTGGTTCGACCCCTCCCCTCGGATCCCCACCCACAGGCACTGAAACCGCAGCACCAACGCGACGCCGGAGTGTTATTTTTTCCCGGGCGGATACACATTCGCATGCAATAAAACAGCAAACTGTCTACAAGGTGAATGGAGGGGCTCTGGTGAGAGCGTGCAGCCGGGATTTGATGCTGAGCAGTGAGGCGGGGACGGGCGAGAGGCGGTGTTGTTCACATACAATCAAGTTTAAAGTCTTTGGTTAATGTTGGTACCACAAGAGAGCGAGAGCGGGCTGCGACAGCACACCGTTACATGGGAAGACTTGCACATACCTGCCCCTGGTCAGGGTGAAAAACAAACAAAATAATACAAAAACAGGATTGTCAAAACTTAAAGAAGGGATGCTCAAAAAGTTTGAGGAATATATTAAAATAAACTTGAACAAAAACAATTTCCATCCAATGCTGAAATACATCAGTGTGCAGCATAATAAACACCGAATTGTGAAAAAAACGCAGCAGACATTCATGGGTACTGGTATGTATTCTGTCTCCCCCTTGTGGTGGCATCTTACACAACCCCTTCACGAAGCGCAGGTATGAACGGGCTTCTCCACTGACACAAGTTTGAGTATTTTCACCAATTTTTTGTGGTTTTTTTTTTCTTTTTTAAATATTTTTATTTCTTAAGTAGATTAAAGCAGGTTTCACTCAGTCTTGAGTTAGAAATGAGGTATACAATAGCTCCTTTTGCCTTACTGGTGTGCCGCACTTTCTTTGTCAACGTTAAAAACCAGCGAACCAGTGTGGTGGGCCGACATACTACAACTTGATGCATGGCTGCTCTGCATCTCAAAATCTCACGATCCTTCGTGAAAATAAACCATTAAAGCCGAGTCAGTAGCCATAAAGATCGTCATCTGACAGTTTAGAAGTTCATTCGTAGAAATGAAACAGTCCCAACAATGACCACAAACTGTAGTTTTACCTTTATGATTCACAAACTGGCTTGCTTAAAAGCTTCAATTAATCAGTAGAGACCCCCCTGCTGGACTAAGACAAAAATAAGTACGCTCACATCTCACCATTTTTTCAAAAATCACTCTCAAACATCCGCTGGAAGATGGGGAAAAAAAATGCACCACAATAGTATGCAGACTGCCCTCCCTATTATCTCCTTTTAAACCCACACTGTCTCTCTCTCTCTCTCTCTCTCTCACACACACACACACACACACACACACACACCCACCTGCTGGAATTATTAGTAAAGCTTTTCTCACAGGTATCCTCAACCTGTCTGAGTCACACCTAACAGACATAGGTAGCAACTGAACCATGCTCAAAAATGCCCAAAGCACACTGTATTGTTTCAGTGAAAACAATGCACCAGGTGAGCTCAAGCTCTCGTTCTTTTCTCTCTCTCACACACACACACACACACACACACACACACACACAACAATGCTACAATGCTCATGTCTTCTACATAACAATAAGGCATAAATGATAATGTTAATTTTCTTTGTCAAACTAAGAAAGCCAGTGATCGTGCCCTCTCACACTATACAAAACAATTAAAGGCATAAAGTAATATTTAAAAAAAATAATCAAATGATTGTTAAAGACAGCACAACAAATCAAGTCCACAACGACTCCAACAACACAGAACATTAAAACAAAACTATTAAAAGATTAAGATCAGATGCTTCAGAGTGAGGAGCGCCTGAATGAGCCCCTCCTGTTGAGGAGACCTCGCAGATATACGACAGACACACACACACACACACACACACACACACACACACACACACACACACACACACACACACACACACACACACACACACACACACACACACACACACACACACACACACACACGTGTCAGCGGCTCACGCTGCACCGAGGCGTGATCTCAGGTTTCATCTCTCATTTTTTGGTCATGACAGTTTAAAAAAAAAAAAAATTGCTAGTTTGCAATAATAAAAAGGAAGATTTAGGGGAGATTTCTTTTCTTTTGAGTAAGCATGATAAACACTACATTCAGTCTTGATAACATACTGGTTCAAATATAAAATATGAATATCTTACAAGTGTTTATATATATATTTATATGTATAGAATTAAGAAAAGATTGTTTCTCTAATTCTTAAGTCTTTCCTCAGATAAATATTTCAGTAACATCCTATGGTGCCGATGGCAACTGGTTCCTCTTGCTAGCACATGTTCGACTCTTTAGTAACTACATACAGCACTGGAATAGGACTGAGCCCTGTCGGCCCGCTGTGGCCTTGAAGACAAGGGAAACCAGCAACATGAGTAGCCAGACACCCGCCTAGCTGCAAGAGAAAGGCTTTTACTTTGGCAAGAAGGATCTCAAAATAACATTTAAACCTGGAAATACCCCATAAATAGTAGTACTAGAAAATAGCAGTAGTAGGTTGTCCTTTAATGTATGGTTTCTACGTATGGTTCATCAGTATAAACTTTGAATGGCGAGCCAGACAGTACTTGTACATTCTACACCGTTCTATACACTGAAATGTCTAAAGGTGAACTTTGTGTTTAAGTGCTGCTGAGGTATATTCAGTCAAAATAATTAACAACAGAAAAAAAGTACACTACAGGAGAACGTGGACAAATCTCACCGCTCATAGTCTCAGTGAGTCCACTCGTTTTGTTATTTGGAAGTAGCAGAACAATGCTACTCTTATGTGGGGTTTAGCTGAATGTGTAGCACATAACAGTACTTAGATAATTGGGCAGGTTTGAACAATAGTCCACATAATGATTTAGGGAGCAGCACATTGTTTCCTAACATGCTGGTTCAAAATGGCGGCGCTGAGAGGAGGTGTAGAATGTTATCTGATGATCACAACTATGCATTTACATAGGTGAGCCCTCCAGGCGAGAGGGTCGAAACTACAAAACCTGATTTTCCACAGGATGTAGTCATAAAGCTATAGCAAAGCATGCAGGCCTCTTAACAGCTCAACTCCAGCAGGAGATTCAGCAGCAGGTTCTTAAAGCTAAGTTTCTGTGATCCTTTATCCAGCAGCACCGAATCGGGAAAATTATTGGGTACTGACCAAGGTGTCAGAAGAAGAAGAGGAGGAAAATAATTTGTCAGCAGTGTGGAGAAGAGAGATCGTGTGAACGGCAACTTGTGCTCGGACAGGCACAGCAACTACTGAGGAAAACCACTTTGGTTCAAGCTGTTGTTTTATGGCTGAATATTAGTACAAAACCAAAAAACAGAACCTTTCCTCTATGGGTCAGAAAAGTCCAAAACTGCTACCAAAACGGCCACAACAGATGAAAACAAGCCATCAAATGCCTAAAAGAAAACCAGGATCAAGCGCTGGGGCGAGGGCCCCGGTGATTCAAGAAAATAATTCATAAAGAGTAAAAGGAAACTACTCTCTCATGCCTCAACCTGCCAATCCCTCCATTTTTGGTTAGTTGTGCTGCCAATCAAAACGTTGAGCTATGAGACACTTGGTCAAATTAAAAACAAAGGTCATCTTTGGAAAATGATCATCAAAATATTGCATTTCTATATTCCGTTGACAATTAAGAGAGATTCTGTACTCATAAATATATTGACTCAACTAAGCTACACCGACTACAAACAGCAATTATTTTAACAAATATTTTTGGTATATCTTAAAGTACGTATGCCAGTCCCATGACTGCAGACAAAAAAAAAAGAAAGACAGAATTTCATTCCTCCCAAAACAGGCAGACTGCAGCTCATCAATCCAGTTTTTTGGTACAGATACTGTGCACAAGTAGATATGACGGTACTACCATTAAAAAAGAAAACAGAAAACACAATACAATAACCCAATCTAGCCAATGACACCATACATTTGGTACGATGGCCACGCCTCCTGACCAGTCCTCCCCCAAAGACAGACCAGTCAGCCGCAGAGCTTCGTGGATCATGCAGTTACTGAACTCTCAGCATCTGCCTGAGCTGTAGACAACACATGCAGACTTCTAATTCCTACCTCCAAACATAATATACAGTTCCAATGGAGCTCCATCCAAAAGAAATCACCCTTAAATCGGACACGGGACTGCATGTCTGCAGCTCTTTTTAAAGCTCTCAATGTAATGTTTTCTATCAGTGTCTAGAATCCGCACCCAGAACGTCATTTTACAAGTGCTCGGCAGCTACATCACCACCACAGCGAAATGTAAAAGTCAGTGTTTCCAGAAAGAGAGACTCAGAGGGACACACCTGGTCCCTCTGACCCTTAAAGCAATGATAACCTTTATATCGGCCACTTATTACTTGTTTTTAAAGCCTTATAACCACGATTAAAAATTGATAGTTAAATCTTAACTTATATTAGACTTACAAAGTTCTGAAAATGTCAAAAAATATAGACAGCAAAGATAAAAGAAAAAAAAAGTCTCTACAATATAACTTTGATATGATTTTACGTCAAGGCCTGTCAAAAAAAAAGGAAGAGATAATTAAAGATGGGGTGACACACAAAACCCCATTAGTGATGATGAGTATTGTGAAATTAGTAGTAAATCAGTTTAGTTTGAATGTTAAAAGAGAAAAATCCTAAAGTTTTTGGTTAGAAGTATTTCAGACAAAATTCTGACCTGGAAATAGGAGGATATATATATATATTTATATATATATGTACAAAATATGAACAGCTTGATGGTGCCAAGGATATTTTTCTTCCTGGACACTTGTCAAGGTTCATGAGGAGCGGCAGGCCAACAACAGTGTCCATCTGGCAACTGTTTGTGGAAAAAAACCCATCCAAGAATCATAAAGACAGGAAACAAACTTTAAAAAAAAAAAAAAAAAAAAAAAGTCAACCCCAACCTCATTCGAGGCTGTTTTCTTTTTGGTGGCAGCAAAAGGATTAAATAATGATAGATACAATGGAAAGAATGTGGGGTGGTTAGTGAAGCGCAGAGCCTATATCAAACAACCTCCCTATTCCCTACGTGGTGTGATAGGAGTAGTGCACGACATAAGAAATAGGTCCATTAATTCAGGTTGCAGCCCGACTGGCTTCACTGAGCCTTGGAGGCAGTGGTAATGGTCGAGGCTTGCACAGGCACAGCAGCCGTGGTGGCTTGATGATCGGCAGTGACCTGCAGCCCCGCCCCCGCCGACACCAGGCTGACGGGGTTGCTGGCGAGCAGCCCCAGGTTCTGGGGGCTCAGGAAGAGCGGCGTGGTGACCAGGCTGGGCGTGTTACCAGCAGAGGTGTTGGCGAACAGCAGGTTACTGCCATCCAGAGAAGTGATGGGGATTGTGCCGCTCGATGCCAGAGCTGTGGAAAGGATAGAAAGGTTTGTGTATTTAGACACAGGGGTTCACCAATGGGGATGAGTTTCAATATATGTAGGACCAAACCCGCCTCAAAGTAAATACATTAAAATATTTTGTGACAATTCATGGTATTCTAATATTTGTTTATTTAATTCTGTTTGTGTTTGGAAATTACAATTAAAAAAATGTGATTTGAAAATACTAATAATAGAGCTTTTTACTGTCACAGCAGGACTTTTCTTTTGTGCAGGATTTGTTTTTTCATCATCAAATCTATTACCACTCAGCAGGATTAATTTGAGTTTTTTCACAGAAGTAATTTTCTCTCGGCAGGATTAACCGGATGGGCGTGGCCTAAATTATTTTGCCCATAAAATGCAAATACATTGTGGCCTCATTAAATCCATGCTTTGATTAGACAAATTATTCAATACATTACCTTGATAAGTCCATATCCAATTTTTATCATTTTATTTTTCAATCGTTTAGCTATTAGTTATTATGCTGCTGTTGTTTTTATGTCTATGTACTCAATTTCTTTTGACAATTAATTAATTAATTAATTTATTGTCATGGTGGTGCTCTATACAAAAAGGTTTCAAAACGCAGGCCACAGACCAGTACCAGCTGTCAGAAAATTCCTACCTGGCCTCAAAGAAATTATACAATTTCTGAAGAGGAGATAAATAATAGTATATAAATGTACTGACAATGATATGCATCTTATTTGATAAAATAGCCTAGTTTTTTCTGCATTTTTCCTCTTCACTCTCTGACACGCTCCCAACTACACTGACTTTTAATCAAAGTAGGTCATCAGCGCGTGATGTAACCAGTCTGTCATTACCATCGTTCAGCATTCATAAAATGTGGGTGTTGCCCAGGGGTTTCTATGTATTTTTAAAAAACTAGTAAGAGATCTATATATGTTATGGATTCTGGTTCACTTTTATGCATGCCTGCTCTCTTTCTTGTGAGCTGCCTTTACTGTCTCTGCATAGACAAATCACCCAAACCCCACTAGCCAACTTGCAACAAAACCATTATTGGAAGTCTGCGGCACAAAAAAGACTAGGAAACCTGCCTCCATTCCATGAAACCACCTTTGAAGCTGAGTATTTCTTTTACATATGATGCCTACTCTCAGATATAAGAAAAGGTATTCAATATATTGTTGTGACATTGGTATGCACCTTGTATGAGGGTGCTGTTGCTCATCAGGGCAGGACTCAGCGCATTGCCAAGGCCACCAGGAGTTAGACTGAGCAAGGCCCCCCTGGAGACACGGACACAGATTTAGATCAATCGAGAGGACAGCACAGAGCGAGTAATAATCAGAGGCTTTAACAACATGCCTGATACTAACCCTGAAGCGAACTGAGAGGAGGCTATCAGTCCTGGGCTGAGCCCTGCCGCAGCAGCCATAGCAGCGATGCTGGTGGGTAACTGGCCAGTAGAAAACCCTGGAGCTGCCACCATCACCTGACCACCTAAAGTGGTGGCTATGGACGTCGGGGCCTGGGTGAAGATGGTTTGCGCATGAGTGCCAATCTTGCTCTCAGTGGTTGAGGACTGAATAGTCGTCGGCGATGGGCTTAAAGATGGGGAGCTGGTTACCGTAGTAACCATAGGTGCAGTGGAGATGACAGATGCTGTATTTGTGGCTCCAACCGTCGAACCTTGAGGAGAAAAAATTAGTTGACCTTACATTTAGTTATTATTATGGGTGATTAGATACACACTTCTATTAAGGCAAACACTCATGTACACACCTGTGAAAGCCAAACTGGTGCTGGTGAGAGGCATCACCGTATTTACAGTCAGAGTGGTGGGTGTGTTTATAGTTGGACTGCTCACAAGGCTTGCTGTGCTGGCCACCTGGGTAACGGAATGAGAGGGAGGATTGAATGAGCTACAAACGCAAGTGAAACTGATCCTAAACTAATCCAGGAATGGGACAAAGACTCAAAATGTGTGTGTGTGCCCATGCTTACCAACGGGCTACTTGGGGTAAAAATGGTTTTGATGGGGGTGTTGCCTCCTCCACTGCTGCCACTGCTAGGAGGGTTAATCCTCTTCTCTTTCTGCCGGCGATTGCAGAACCAGACCCGAATCACCTCCTTCTCCATGTTGAGCTGGTCAGCGATCATGGTGATCTCTTCAGAGGTAGGTTTTTGGTTCTGCTTGAAGAGGGCAAAAAAGCCAGAGATGCCCTGTGAGCACTGAGGAGAGGGACTACAGTCTTGTGTAATTCTGCTGCAGCTAAGTGAAGGTAGGCACAGTATTACCTTTCCCTCCTCAGATCGATACTGTTAACTGCAGGAATGAGTTTCTCACCTCCAAAAAGCTCTTTTCTAAGGCCACTCGGATGTTGGTCTCAATACTGGTCCTCTTCTTCCGTCTGCGGTTGAGCATCTCCATGCCCGTGCCCGGGGAGCCCAGGGCACTGGGGCTGGATAGGGCCTGGTCAGATGTCAGGTTCTCTGCACAAACAGCATCGACAAAAAGGACAGGAAGGGAGGTAAAGACGAGGCACTTTAAAGACACACAACCCTCGCTACCCTTTACCCTTTCGACCAATACCACTTTTAGGAAAACAAGGCATTCATATACAGAGATATCAAAATGTTCTGTCTTTATGCCACATGCTTCTGTATCGAGAATTGGTGGGTTCAGGGACAAACCTGCATCATTGAGCCACTTCTCTAACAATGGCTTCAGCTTGCACATGTTCTTAAAGCTCAGGTTCAAGGCCTCAAAGCGAGAGATGGTCGTTTGGCTGAAGTCATTTCCATACAGCTTCCCCATGGCCAGGCCAACATCCCCCTGAGAGAGATGCATAAGAAAAAATAAGCATGATTCATTTCACCTGCAGCAAAGACTCGACTGTCCATTTTAACAAAAACAATACACATGAACTTTCAAATCTAATCTATTTAGTCTCTCACGCACACATACCTGTGTAAAGCCCAGTTTGATACGCCTCTGTTTGAAGGTCTTGGCAAACTGTTCCAGTTCCTCAAGATCACTAGGCTCCTCCAAAGTGGGGGTATCCAACCGTTTAGGTGGGGTCTGACTGTGGGGCAGGGACTGAATAGGTGTGGCTGCTGTTGTGCGGGTTGGAGTTGCAGGCTGCAGGGACCGGCAAAATATAAAATGTGATTGTTGTTAAGGTTAGGAATTGTCAGCAAAGAGGAAATTGAGAGAAATATGAAGTGGTAAAAAAAACATTTCTGGTGTTTAAAAGAGGTGCTTGCATCATGACCAACCTGAGTTGCAAGGGTGATGCTTGGTTGAGTCGGCAGGAGGTTAGCTTGGCTTTGAGGTAGTTGAGTTAGAAGATTCTGGGCTTGCAACATGCCTTCAGGGTGAAAGACATGGGAGTTAGGATTTAAAAAAAAAAATAGAATGCTTCCATAACAATCAAATACATCTTTCCTTAATTTTGCATGCAAATCAAACACTGAAAGTTTTTAACTTACTCTGTTGGGCCTGCGGTGTCTGCGAGATGATGAACTGACCGGGCGACAGTGGTGTGGCAATCGGGTTGCCAGGCTGCACCAGAACAAACTGAGGCAGACACTGCTGCTGTAGCTGCTGCGAGAAACACATTTTTACTGTAATCATGTCAAGAAAATTTAGTTTATAACCACACTACTTTCTATCTCTACAGCATTGAGACTTTGAATATATAACCAGAACATGTCTACTAATTTTGTTATGTCATCTGACTATACCATGAATGTCTCCACTTAGGTTCATACAACAGAATGGAAACATGGCAGTAGCAAGCATTTATTCATTAAATTACAGTGTTTTTCAGATTTAAAAAAAAACACCCCATGAGAAGCTTTATCAAGTAGAAATGACAAAAATCCCAAATCATTCCACTTAAACAAAATGTAAGTATCTTAATCATACAGTCAGTTTTATTCAAAACCTTTCACAGTGGTGACATTGAGTCAAACATTCTTTTAGGACTTGCAGAAACGGTGGTGACAGTGTCTTACAGAGGCGATCTGGATGGGCTGTGACAGGGGCAGCTGGGTAATGGGTGTGGCTGCGGAGGCCGAGATGCTGGCCCCAGTGGTGCTGTTCTGCTGGCTGGCTGAATGCTGCACGGCTGCAGCCAGGAGCTGAGCCTGGGCCTGCTGGAGTAACAGCTGCTGATGTGCCGGGGTCAGGGTCAGCTGAAGAGCCGAGAGACAAAGATGAACGGACAGACAGAGGAGCACACGAATGAAACAAGGAGAAAGTAAGTGGTGTTTCAAATCAGTTTAAGTTTTACTGGACTGGTTGAGTTAGTGTTGTCACGATACTTGAGTTTTGGCTTCGATACCCATGGAAAGTTACAATACCACAAAACCACAGTGAGGCTTCATTAAGTATAATAAGAGACAGACTTAATTCATCCACGCCTTGTTCTAGTTTTTAAATCAACAACCCATGGACCATTTTCTCAGTGCTGTTGCTAACAGTTTAAAAGGCTAATTCAGTTTAACGGAATTAAAGAGACCGCAACTCTGTCTCTGTCTAATCGATAATCACTTGAAGGATCCAACACCAATTCATAAAATCAGAAAATTAACACCCAATTAAGTGTGTTGATGAGTAAATCTTCAAAGGATGTCTGCCACACAGACAAGTTGTTGTTTGTACCAAAATGTTATGTAAGAAAAACTACTGAGGGTCTCTACCTTCTGTTGGTGTCATTTACTGACAAGCTGCTTCTGTCCTCTGCAGTCTGTGTAAAACATACAACACTGGGACTCTGTGGTGCATTCAGGTACATCTTATAAATTCTGAAGTCTGCATTGCTTTGAAAGTAGTATGTGGATGCTGACATGGATTTCATGGTGCATTCAAGTGCACCATGTAAACTCTTATCTACTGTGTATTTGAATGGCCACAATGGTTGTTTAAAATGAGGAAGCACCTTTTTATTTTCCCATTTACTTTTGCCAGAATACAAAGGACTCTCTAAGTACTTTCTTGTTTTTTTGAACACAGCATTTGCTAAAAATATGTCAACACCTGCTCCAATATTTTAACCACAAATCTCTGGAATTATTTTATCAATATAAAAAAAAAACCTTATTTGACTAATGCACCAGGTCAGCCTGTTCCTTGTACAATTTACAGCATTAGTTCTCTCAGAACCTCTTCAAACCCCCTCAAAATTTGTATTATAAACAGGCACATCTTTAAATGAATCAATATTGAAACAATTTAGATATTGAATTAAACCTTTTTGAGGGTTGATTGGAGAAATAACAATTCAATTCAAGAATTTATAGCAATTCCAGCTATAGATGTCTCCTTTATTTAATTCTCCAATTTCTATGAACATAATGTAAAAACTGAAACTGAAGTGGATTCACCATTACAGTGACTACTTAAAATGTTCTTCTGAATTCAAGGTATCGAAGTGGTATTGAAACTTTCCTCATCATGGCAACACTAAACTGAGTCCAGACAGGCGAATGGAGAGACGACTCATGCAGTTGAGCCAGGCACAAGTGCAAATGAGCATGTTGATGTAACGTTCAAACTCAAATCCTCATGCACGGTAAACATTCACTCCCACATAGCACAACAGCAGCTGCATTCAACCCGACCCGTCTTCTCAACTACATAATGACCTCAGAGAGAACACGGATGAACATGAAGAGTGTCAGGTGGTCAGTAGATCCATGAGTGTACAGGCACATAAAGGCTATGTCCAAACACACCCTACCAAGTGTAGAATTTGGACATAGCCTTAGAACCACTGGGATGAACAGACAGACAGGCAGAGGAGACACCAGCCTTAGCCACAGAATCAGGGCAAGCGATCATTTCATCACCCCAATCTTTCAGCCAGGGTCGATCATGTTGAGGTGTCACCCCAGATGCATGGCTTCGACTAGGTTTTAACTCAAAGCAACGAGGCAAATGGCCACTTACTCCTGCAATCTGTCCCCCGGCCAACATTAGCTGGGTTTGAGGCAATACGCTCTGCTGGACGGAGGTCGGGAGAGCACTCGAGTCTTCCGACTTAGACTAGTGGAGGTGAAGCAAAGACGGGGGCTTAGAGAAAACCTTCCTAGAGGCATAACTGAACATAATTGACAGCACAAAGTTGATCAAATATGTCTCTTTATTTACTGATTTAAGTTGTTATATAAAAAAAATAATAATAACATTTTAATGTTTTAAAATAAAAAAAATGAAAGGCTATCTAATTCAGACAAAACTTTGAGTCTAAATAAAATAAAGCATAAACTAAAACAATATATAATGAAACATCAAGGTTCTGCTACCTGAACGGCTCTCTTAGAATGAGCCTTTAGTCTTTGAGCAGGGAGAGGAATTTGAATTCAAAAGGAAGTGAGAAAGTGGGTATTTAAAATGTGCTGCAGCCTTCAGAGACAAGCAAAGTGAATGGGAAGGGAGGGGAGAGTTGAGAGTTGAGCTAATTAAAATAACTGTTATGCAGTGCATGTAAATTCTGCATAGATTTGCATATTCTCGGCCATCTGTTTCCGAGCAACCGCAGAGCAGCTAATTAGCATACCGGGTTGATTAATCTGCCTTGTTGCCAGGCGACACAAGGAGAGCCTGGCTCATTTAAATGAACGCTTTCTCGCCTGTGCATGTGCGAGTGCAGATGAGCACACATCTGTTTAAACTTGACACTTTATTTCATTATAAAACTACATTTCAGCTCTGTCACTACACCAAAAGTATTTTCTACTTCCACAAAAACAAAACAAAGAGTTTCTTGAGATAAAGTGTGTGTTAGTTTGCATCATGTGTTACCTGTTGGAGGAGGGCTTGTGCATGTGCATTCGTGATTGCACTTGTGGTTGGCACCGTCTGCCTCTGAAAGTCCAAGCCATTGGTTGTGATTCCTAAGGACAGAAAGACTGTTCATCGAACACGCTGTTTAAGAGCTCAATAAAGGAGGCTTCTTTAGTGACAACATGTAACAACAGTAGAGATGCTGTTATGGGTTTATGAAAATAATAAGGAACACAGTAATAGAAGCCCACAATAAAGCTGGAGAAGAATACTTAAGGAGAACAATCTGTTTCCAGTTGCAAGGACAACTGACTAAAAACATGTTCTTAGAATTGACAGCACGTGTAACTGTTATGATGATCCAAAGTCAGTGCACTGTTGCATGAATCTGTTTGAATGCAGGCTGTCGAATCATTACAGAATTAAGTATTAACACTATGGACATACATAAAATTGGAAAGCATGCTAAATATTTATTTAATTCATAATCACACAATAGGAATATGAAGTTGAGCACGGAATCTACAATGTTCAATCCGAGTTTAATAATTTGTATCACAGAATCACTGAAGCACTAAGACAGAGCAAATTACTGTGATATTCAATAGGCACAAGTGAGGCAAACTGTTCTGTGAGGTAAACACTTAATTTGACAAAGAGGACTGCTCACAAGGATTTTGGAAAGCTGCCATGATTTTTTTCATCTTCTGATTCGTGCTACAAAAATGTAGATTATGGAATATGAAACCTGTTGAATGTGGAGGTAAAGCTCCACACACCATGATTTCAGCCCAGTAAAAAGGTGGGAAAAAAGCTGGAGGTCACTCACCGGTGTTCGCGTCACCACTCTCCATTGCACATTTAGTAGTTTCTGACTGATTATTCACTTTAGCATCTGGAAGAGCCAGACAGAGACAGACAGTGAGACAAACTCACACCCACTGCCAGTACAAGCCTAACAACTCTGTTCTTACTTTTGTCACCTGAGGTATCTCATAATTGGTGATATTCCTGTTCTGCATTAACATTTCAGCCTCATTAAGCAATCAAAGCAGCAAACAGCATAACCCAAAGAAACTGATCGAGTACAAAATCCAACTGCATTTACAGTCACAGGCTGTAAAAATGTCATAAACAACCAATGTCACATTAATACAATTAACTATTGTAATACTATTGTGACAAGCAATACCTGAATGCAAAGTGTGCCACATCAATCATTCTTATTTCGCACACGGACGCCATACAACAACAGGACCCAGCTGAGCTCCATCACAACCTCATCAAAAACTCACCCGCTCTCGCTCCACCTGTGTTTTCCAGCATGGTTGCAGAACCTATCGTGGAAAATCGCCTCTGCCGGGCAAGCCCACCGACAGGGTGACCGGTACTCTGTTCCTCCTCCCACTCCTCCCTCTCTTCACTCTCCACTGGTCAGCAGCAAGCGGAGTTCAATACAACCAGGGCTACACACAGACACAGTGGCACTGTCCACAGCACGGTTCACTGAACAACACTGGGATACGCACACTGGGAAAGCCAACAGGGTTTAGGCAAACAGCTCTCCTTCCCTCTCTCTCTCTGTACTCTTTTATTTTCTTATAGCTCTGCCCCTCTCTCTTTTACAGTGCCTACTTTGAACTCACTCTCCCTTTCTATCCCTCTCCTTCCCTCTCTCTCTCTCCCTCTCGTGTGCCAAGATTGTCTGTACTTCTGAAAAAGTTCAACCTCTCCCTCTCTTGCTGGAACGAAACAAACGACAAGTGCAGCTGGCGGCCTCCTCCAACTCTGCTACCCTCCCTCCAAACTCTATAATGAAGCATAATCAGTATTCAGCTGATTAAAGCCGTATGCAAATCTGCCCCTGCCTCGTTAGCAATGCAAGGCTTTGAAGTCCTGCGAGCGACGCATTTCACACCGGGCTCTGAAAGCTTTCTGCATAATTTAAACCCCTATAAATATTTATCAGCTCATTAGCATATTAATTGGATGGCTTTTGGAGGACGATAAAAAACAGGGGAATAAGGACGACACAGAGAAGGGGGGGAAAAGTGCTCAAACTAGCACTTGGCGCAGCGGAGGGAGGAGAGGCAGCAGCACAAGACCAATTATTGTGCGAGTGCACAGCTAAAAAGTAATTAGCTAAGAGCAGGTAAAGGGCTGAAGATATCCCAGAATGCAGTGTGAGGCCTGTCGGCGGTAGACTGGGCATGTTAGCAAGACGGACTGTATTAAATGAATGTCTACGACTGCTCGTTCGGGGTATCTCTAGGAGTCATGGAGACCGGGGCCTGCAAAAAAAAAAAAAAAAGGAGGAGGAGGGGGTAGCATGCGGTATGAGTGGGAGGGGGGACTCGCTCAATCGGAAATAAATAACTCCACATTAATCCACCACAAGCCTGTCATTACTGCTGGACCCCCTGTGGCTAAAGCATTCCACAGCCAGCGACTACAGAGAGTGGGTGGCGGGCTGTTGCTGTCTATGTTTATGAAGTGTTTGGGGATTAGCATATTTAGATTAGCTTTACATTCCATTAGTATTTCATTTCGGAGGCCTTTTAAATTCATTTCCAGCATGCTTGTAGAGTTAATACAGCGGGGAAACAGCCCTGCTATGGTGCTGCACAGGTGTCCAGTGAATCAGAATGACTGGACTGGAATGCATAGCTGTATTGTGGTCTACTGGGGAAGGGGGCTTAACCAACTAAATCCACAACAACTGCTCCTGGCTAGAGCTCTAATCAACTTCTTCACTTATCCCCCTGCCTGACGAAAGGCATTTACATACTGGTTGACCAAATCAGAGAGCACAGTGTCACTGAAAAACAAACAGACCTTTATCAGCAGAGTAAGGGTATGAGGGGCTAGTCTTCATGTTGGCAGCCGTTTGTGAACAGCAGTGCGCTTTTATGATGATCTACCAGATATCCTAAAACAGTGGTTCACAACCTTTTTATGTCTGATGAACCTCAAAAAAGCCCTATCTGAGGAGTCTGAATAACCTTTCATCATGTTCCAAAATGTGTTCACGGTGTCTTCAGCTATCAGACGCTTCAACCTAATGCTTTTTAAAAAGTTGCACTATGTAGTTTTGGGAAGAAATTTAAAATGAAAAAAGAAACTTTCTTCAGTTTTTCCATTTTCACAGGACAACACAAATTTTACTTTGTTTATATATGACAGACCCTGCCACCTTTATAAATCCAAACATTATTCTGGGGGCCTTATTAGTTTCCATCTGAAAACACCTTGTATATTCAGTCACGGAACAAAACACAGTTTTAGGTTTAGTGGTAGGTTTTAAGATGTGTAACATCTGAAATGTGGACTTTCATGCAAAAGAGTTTGACTCATTTTGAGAAATCAAAAGATGGATAAATTAACTTATATGAAATGTCTGTGGCAAGGAAGAGCCCACAAATTCAAAAGACCAAAAATGACCTTCAGCCAAATATTGATGAAATGTGAGATGTTTAACACTCTCCAGTTCTGGAAGGTGCAGTATTCCTGTTTGGAAATCACTGCCATAAACAATAAATGAACACTGCATTACACTCCATACCCCTCTCCACTGTTGATCTATTCAAACAGTGCAGTGTTTACTTAAACTCCAGCCTGCTGTTTAACCAGAAGCCCACTCTAAGACCTGTACAGATGCCACAGTGGTGCTAAAAACCTGGAAGGGTTCGGTCTGTCTGACCTCTTCAACAATCACATCATGCAACCAAATGAGAAAACAAAGGAGATGTGAGTGCATCAAGCAGTCATCAGCGGTGCACATCAACACATGTACAGTTACTTGGTTGAATGGTTTGCAAAACCCTGCTGTGGAACAATGCATTATACAAATATCCTGTGCAGAGAATTTTAAATAGGTATCTCATTAGTACTGTAATATGGGACGGCGGAATGAATACTGCAGAGCCGTTAATGTGAGCTGAGAGATTCAACATGAGACAGAGCAAAACTTAATTAGCACATCCACAGTCAGCCCTGCTATCTATATTCCTTGTCTTAAACGCAGAATACATAAAGACCACTTCTCCAAATCTGGACCAGTCTGAGAGAGCAATAAGCAGGATTTTGAGAAAGGACGGGATGTATGGTCACGTCAGATAATCTTTCAATTTGAGGGAATTAATAATCAAACAACCTAAAGCTTTCTGGTTTACACAGAATCAGCATGAATATCAAGTAAGTTTAAAATAGTCTTTTAAATGCATTAAACCAACACGATCTGACCACAGACAGCAACACTGATTGGACTGAGTCCACAAATGCACAAATTACAGGATGCAGAGTAATTTAATGAGCAATGATGGGGCTAAAAACACTCTAAGCTAATCTGGTATCTCTTGGGTGGTCATTAACCAACTGTCTATAGGCTAGGTAGAAAACTCACTCTAACTAAACATTTATAGCGGGTGGCAAGGAGGAATACTGAATGATGAGTAGGAATAAGTATCCACATATAAATTCAACACCTAAGAAGCTCATATTAGCATTAACTGCTGGTTATTCATGTGCTGTGTATTTCACTTTCTCTGAATAGCAAAATACTGCACTTTTATCAGATTATACAAGAGAGGGAACCTGGTTGTTTACTGCAAAACTCTCCAACTATTTATTCATCTATATTAGAAGGCACATCATATGATTAGAGTTTTCCTGCAAAACCCTCCGTTTTCACCACATAGGCTAAGGAATGTTCGAGACCAGCTGGTGACATAAAAACCTTTTATGAAATGTTGGCAAATGTTCACCATTGATCTTAATAGTGGCAGACACATGAGAGTCTTCAGGGACAATATGACAATTGTTGCTTGGAAAATGAAACAAGTTTTGGGTCATTCACTGATCATAAGCTCCACTGTGTCTACCTTTCCTCAAATCACGACGCACACACGATACATAATTCTGGATACTCACTTGTACCTCTTTCCAAATACATAGCATCTACAGCCTGATAAAAAAAAAGCTTTCTTATAAATAAATGCAGATTCCTGCTTTACCTTGCAACATTCACACCAAGGCATTCTTGCTTTGCATTGTTCAGTCATGTATTGCCCTCTTCACTACAGAAACAAGTAGTTATCTGTTCTGAGCACACCGCACAGCTCTGATTACTTGTGATTTTCTTCTTCCACACTGAAAAAGCTTGTCTGACGGGAGCCTTCATGGAGGCCTTCTCAGTACTTTGAGATGGCACATCCTGAATTTATTACAGCGAATGATGCATTATTCATAACAACTGTGTTTACATCGATGAATATTCATGATGGAACTACAAGGCTGGAATGAGGGTGGAACTGTAAAACTAATTAAAAGTAGCCTAAGTGTGTGGATGACAGAATTATTTCTCATCTGTTCTTTAAGTAGCCCAGTTTAATAAGTTAATTACATATTTTTTAGGTAAGTGAGCCTATTTCCAGACAGAGGATGTAGTTTTGCATAATGCAAACAAACAACCAAAAAGACAGTTTTCTTGGCCTGGCTTCAAAATAAAAGATAAAATTTAGTAGCGTGACTGTCTTGCAATATATCACATTTCACAAAATTACCTGAAATGTGATGATATTGTTACTTTAGGCAAAGTTGCCCCGTGATTGTTCATGTAACAATGCAGGCAGGGTATGCATTTAGTGTATTTGCATTACAAAAGATGCAATCTAAATCAGTAGTAGGGCCCGACACACAGGGTTGGATTTCATTATTTACACCGACCACACAAAGAAACTGCAGTTCCATTCAATGTCCTGTTTAGACTTGCAAAGATAAGTGTGTCTGGCTTAGCATTTCTACCTCAAAACTCACACCTGTGTATACGCTCACTGCAAAGAATTCCACATAATTAAAAGCAGCGATAACATCTAATTTTTTTAGGAAAATCAGTGACAACTATATCGTTACCTGCAGTGCTTTTACACTCTCTAATTCTAGATAGGAAAAAAGAGGGGAAAAAAACAAATGTTTAACTTCATGTGCCATGTTGCCATGTTATAGCCTCATTAAACTTATCTTTTAATGAACATTTTGCGCTCTCAACCTTGTGTCAATTGTTCCCTGTCATATCAAAAATCAAAACTGAATATCAATATTTAAGGCACTGAATCATAGTTAGTAATTACAGTTTTATAACAATACACCTGATCTTTCACATAGGTAAGGTGGTAAGTACATTTTTAGCTTGTTTTAAACTTATGTGTAGGTGCAACATGAGCTGTTGAGATAATAAAACCCCATCATAGTGTCCCTACATCAAATTCCGGACTGACTCATTAAAAACAAGTTAAATTGCAAACCTTCACATGGACTAAAAAAAAAAAGAAAAGAAAAACGTGCCATCAAGCTGTGTCTTGCCCAGCCTTAAAACCAGCAGAGAAAAGAGTAAGAATGTCCTGCCTGTTATTATTGTGGCCTCCCGGAAGTGGGCCTCTCTACCCCTCCCTGTGCCCGGGGGGATACACAGGTACTGTTTTTTTTTTTTTTTTTTTAAATTCAGCTCTGACGGGCTAGGTGAAAACTCCCGAAACAATAAAAGGCCACGGTAGATACCACGTTTTCTAAACTGTTCAGTCAGGAGCAATGAAAGTCGTATAAAAATAAATTACATATTCTGATGAGGTGGATTAACAGTTTGCCAGCCCGATGCCAGGCTACTCCCACTTCAAGTACTGAAGTGCTCGGCCCAACTTCAATCAAACTGTACTTTTGACTGCAAAACACCTTTGACTCAATACCACAGACATCGCCAACGACAACTACCCGCCACATAACATGCCCCTCTGTATCTTAGCGGTGTTTAATCATCGTTACCGTGAAGTTAGCCTCTACCCGACCGGACCAACTTAGAGAAGGTAGCCAGTTAGCCCCTCGGAGGGACCCCGGCTTTAGTGTGTGAAACGACGGACTAGATTTTGCTAACGCTCCTCAGTCACTATCGTCATCAAGTGTTGTGTTGACATGCGGTTATTGTGCGGCGCAGGATGAGCTCCAGCTTCTCGTCGGTTGCTGGAATATGCTGAACTCCGCACTCTGGTTCAGGCAGGCCCGCATGAATAACACAACAGGCTGCTGTGGCTCCGCTGCGCCGAGCACAAAAGGCTGAGGGGAAAACGCTCTGCTATAAAATCACGTCGAGCTGACATACACCGAGCAGACACTGTCTATTTCGCAATAGCCACGTTTGCTTCATCTGGATTATTATCCTCAAATACCACTTGAAAACAAACAAGCGCGGCCGCTGGCCGGCTCGCCAAAAATGAATATGCAAACCTCTTTCAAAAGCTTCACGCCAGTGAGTGCATCAACACAAAGCCAAGCGCTAGCGGGCGAGCTAACGCTAGCTTGCTAGCAGCCTGATTTCAATCAAACTGCGTTGGTGAAATATCTAAATATGTCATATATCAACCAGAGTCACGTCGGCGATTACTAATAAAATATGCTAAATTGTATTTGTCGACAGAGGTATGAATATGTAGCGGCGTACAGCCGTCTAATCACACAAAGGGGGGAGGCATGTTTCCATGTAATTTGCCGTCGCACTGCAATAGCTCGTTTCCTCCTCTGTCAAATTACAGTTGGCTAGCTGTGTGTAAACTAAAACAGCGCTGGGTATCATCCTCATCTGTTAGTCAATCTGCGTTTCATCCGTATTCCGTTTATCATAAATTGTGAGTAACACAGTTTGAATATGAGTATGAATATGTAAAATGCTGTAATCATTACCTGGTCCTGAACTCTCATCTTGACTCGCTGCTCCTCCGTCCGCCATTTTGAATATTTAACCCGAAATCCCAGCCCTGAGCCTGCCTGTGCCACACACACACACACACACACACACGCACATACACACGATATACACGCACGCACACACACACTCACAGGACTTGAGTCAAGTGTGTGCGGGCTGTTGTTATCTGTCTTATTTACATACTTAAATAACCATCTAGCTCTGCTTACAGTGTGAATTTGGAGGGAAAAGGACCAGGGCGGCTCCGAAATGTCTACACCCAAGGTACAGGTACACTTTATTCTTAGTCAACAACACTAACACAACCCTACCAGATACTTAGTGAAATTGCTCATTGACCCCAGATTCGATGGTCTGTGACAGTAGTTTAATGATTCCCTTTTAATTGTCTGTTGTCAGATATTAAAAGTCAAACCTATTTATATAAACAGTACAAATTTACCTCTCAAAGTGTGTTGCTGTCACGCAGCAATGATACACCATCAGTACTAGGAGAGAAAAGAAAATGTGATGGTTCATAAATAGCTTCATCTTTATCTTTGACTCAGACCCAAACTTTCAGACAGGAAGTGGAAATTAATGCTGCACCCAAAAATAATGCAGTCTTACTCATGATGCATAAAAACTGTCTGGAGTTATATTTATGGCTAGAAATCTGGCCACAGCAAACATTCGCTGTGATGTATAGCAGAGATACATTTTATGACAAGATTCAAATCTTCTTTCTAGTCATATTTTCACCAATGTGGCCTGGTGAAAGTTGTGGTTTTCTTGTATTTTATGTTGTTTTGCTGGACTTTGTCATCTCTGATACTTTAACTGTGTTTATTCATGACTTTTTCATTACCAAGGGTGGGGAAAAAAATGCTGGTTCATACTCACTCACCTGGGCTGCAGGATATGGTAAACAAAAATCATATTGCGATTATTCTGACCGATATTACGACTGCGATGGGATTCGCAGTTAGTGAGAATGATCATTTTAGCATCGCCATTTTTTATTTTCACTGAAAATGACTATTGAAATCATGATGGTGTGACGTTTGTTGGGCTCTGTACCAAACATTTCCTTAAACGTGGAGAACAAGGCCATCTTTGCAACACTACAGCACTTCATTTCAATGCTGTTTTGACACACATTTCACTTTTATTTTTAAAATTTCATTTTCTTTTTTTTATTATTATTATTATTTCAATTTATTGCACAGCCCTACCAGAAAACCCTCCATGAAAAAACAGAGAGAGACATATTTTTATAGTTTTGGTGACCTTGCCATGACCAAAGAAAGGAAATTTCACTTCTCTAATATCTAGGGATGTGAAGTGAAGACACTTTTCTTTTCATCCCAACCACTTCCTGAATTTTGCCCATTGATATCCCTTTAATATACCAAGATAACCTATTAGATTACATCAGCTTGCTTAATTTGCTTATTCAGTGTGCAGATTGATTTAGCAGGCAAAGATGTACATTTTCGAAAGGACTATATCATTGGTTTTGCATATTTTAGCCCTTTTATTGAAAGATTACATGAGATTAAAGATAATTATAAAATACATTTTACAATCTAAGAAATTATTATAATATGATTGATGCTGAGTAAGAGCAGCATGCAAGATCTTCTTTTTCCAAGACTGAAGTGACACTTTCCAATGGACTTGCGCCTGAGTTTGTTGGATATGTGAATAGCTTCTTTGACAAACTGACTGATAAAATATAAGTAAGTAGACCTTGAGTGAAGTATCTTTTCATGAGGTCAGCAACAAACCCTTAAACTCAGCATGACTTCCTTAGTTTTTTTTCCCCACAGATTAAGAAATATGTTATGTTATGATAAAAAAAATGCAATAAATAAAAATATGTTCTAACGTCTGCTCAAAATGGAACTGTAGCTTGAAATTATGTATCATACCCTGTTTATAAATGAAAAACTGGGGCAACGTGTTAATAAGTTGGTGTACACGTCACAGTGAACATCAGTCTGCATGAAATTAAATGTAAAAGTTCTGTTACAAGGCAATTAATCTGCACTACAGCTGTATCACCATGCAATGATAACAAAACACAGACAAAATAATTGTAGGCTCAATCCCTGTATGGTTAAATTAACATCTCCAGTCCAATTTTCACCACATATCACTTGGTTCCAGTAGTTGGGCTTATTGCAAATTACACCACTAATGTGCTATCAATTGAAGCAGGTCCTTTATTGCTACCTAATAATGAGGCCTCATGTAGATATTAGTTTTAATACTGCTACCTGCATATTTATAAACACAAAAGTCATAATCAATAAAATTACCAAAAACCAACAGAAAACCTGCCAGTTAAAAGAAGTATTAGTCTGTCTCTGAGTATTTAATGAAGTCGCCTTGTCTAGTCGGACACTGGTCAATTGAAATTGTATACTTTCTATTTGATGATAGATATAGTTAATGGCTACTGTTACTACTAAATTTAAAATTTTACTAGTTTATGAAATTATAATAAAGCCTCGAGAGCAGTTTAAAAAAAAAAAAAAAACATAGTACAAATGTTTGTAGCAGAACTTTATTCTTTTTTATTCTTTCCAAACTCTTTAATAATCTTATGACCCCTTAGATTTAGCACAGTGAAATGCTATATCCATTGTGACAATCTTGTTATGTCGTATATAGTTTATCAGTCACAAGGGAACATGTCCGTAGTACCTTTGACATCTGAAGTAATTTCTGTTGATACATTACTTTCACTTAAAGAGCCAGTGTGTAGGATTTAAGGCCAGAAATGGAAGATAAAATTCTTAATTATGGTTTAATCAGTGTATAATCACCTGTATTAAGAATGGTGGCCCTTTCATTACCTTAGAATGAGCCTTTGACATCTACAGAGGAAGGGGGTCATTTTCCCCTGTCCAAATGTTGCTCAGTGTTTCTATAGTAACCTATAATGCACAAATCAAGTGGCATTTTTCATGTTTTACGGGTCACCATAAGATAAGGTAAATGAGGTGTGTTCAGTTAGTTACAATCGCTGCTAAATGCCACTTAATCCTACACACTGGACTTCTGAGAGGGATGTTGAACACAGGACTTTAATTTGCATTTCAGCATTTTATGACAACACCCAGCCCAGGCACATTCTGCCATCTGACAAAAGATACAGAAGTATCTGCGGCCATACCACCAAACTACAGAGCAACTTCATTCCTTAAGCTGTGAGACCCCTCAATTCATCCTCAATATTCCATTTTTTTACATAAATGTAACATAAAGGACTTTTTTTTATAATTATTAAACCCTTGTGTTTATAAAACAAGACAATAATTAATCTTGTAACCTTTATATTGTTAATGTTACATTCGTAACTGATAGACTGAATATTTCCTCTATCACTGGTAAAAAGACAAAATATCATTAGCTGTGTGGAGAAATAATGTACTTTGTTTTGGGCAACTTAAGAGCTTGGCTTTCAGTGTTCAGTCTATCATAGGGTTAACATAAAGCCGATGGCAGATTGAGTACTTTAACAGAGCTAACTCGTTGGCCCACACAGCATTACATCCTTGTACAGAGTGAACCTCAATCTGCAACCTCATGCCACCTAAACCACTCAGTGACCATCTGGTTCCTGATACACTTCATGTCTTATAAAAATAATCTAAAATCCTTGCCATCAGTTAGAGGTCCAGATCCAGTTCACACCCTCTGTATTTCACCTCTTAGTAACAGTTCAGTCCATTTATCTGTTCAGTTACATTTATAGATCGAAAGATTGGTGATAATCTATAAGTACTGAACATGTACAGCATCATTGTCAGTGCAATACTGCAGCCTGCAGGTCAACCTGAGTGCAACACCCAATCCCACCATAAAACTTCGAGGTCAAAATGAATATATTGAAAGATCTGATCTATTTATCAATCTGTTAAGCTAATGAAGTCCGCTACGGGTCTCAAAATTGTTGTCATTGTATCTTATGTTTTCTTTTTCAAGCTGTTTTTGTTGTATAGTAGCCCTTCATAAAGCATTCATCTCAAATCGGAAGGTTTAATCAAAAGAAAAACAGATCAATGATTGGCCCTCTGGTGACATGTGACCTATAGCTGTTGACTTATTACCTGGAAGAGTCAACTTCTCCATACCTGAGTTACCCGTGAAGGTTAGGCGGGCTCTCGCTCTTGGACTGAACGCCTACATTTTTAATTCTTTAACCACTGGACAATTTCATCCCCATTAAGCGATGGCGACAAAGAGGCTGCTTGGATGGCAAAAGTTATTTCTGATCCTCACAGGTAGGGTTTATGCTTGTATTTTCTCTCTCTTCTATGAAGACTACCACACCTTTATGTCATTATCACATGGGTTAATCATTAATCCAACTTCTTGCTACTCACACGGAAACAGGGTTATGTTTTAGTCATGAGAGACAATATTTAGAAAACCATTTATTCAGCTTGTTTTGAATGTAACATTCTGTAGTATAATTAGAGGTACAAGTTGGTCATATTAAACCATTACAATCTTTCTCTCTCCCCCAATACCACATAGCAGTTGTTAACCATTTTGTAAAAACACACCCAAATATTAGCGATTTGACATCTTTCATATATCTTTTTATTTCAGTGCTCCCTTGCTGCAGGAGTTTGCAGGTTTCTATTCCACAGCAGGAGTATGAGGTTGCAAGGGGTGAAGACATTACCATGACCTGCTCCTTCACCCCAGCCAGACCCATCTCCAACATTATGGTCCTCACATGGGAAGCTTATATTAATGAAGAAATGGTGAGAGGTTAATTAAGTAACATCTAATTATTAATAATAAATTGACTTGTTGTGGTTAGAAAATGTGTTTTCGGGAGAGGGAGGGCAGAACAAAAGACCTTCCTTTGAGCTGCATTATGGGAGGTGTAGGATCCAGCATATTTGTTGCTCTCAACGTTTTTAATCTCTTGGAAGTCCCTCAACTCTCTGTATCAGTGATTTTACTGTGTAATACTATAGACCATATTCATATCAAGACTGTAATATTGTCACAAAATGACATAAAATGGACAATGATTTGCTGTAGTAAATCATTTTCTATAAGAAAGATGTCCTGTATTTGTACTTAAAAGTTATACTTGATAAGTTTCAGTTTAGTGCAGACTAGGTCCTCCCTTCTGAAGCCTTTTTGACCTTTGTCCTTTGCATGATGAATAAGTCAATTCAAGATTTCCTCTTGCACATGATCCACAGTCCATCGGTATGAATCAGAGTACATGTTATAGTTTTCATTCATGAGGGTTTTTCACAAACTACTTGTGTAATTTAACAGCTATGATCAGTTGTACACAAAATAAGTAAGTGTTGTGGCAACCATAAGTTTGCAGTTTACAGTTACTTGGCATTATTTTTATTTAGCAGCTGGTGATTAGTCTGAACCAAACAACTATGCAGCTCTTCCTGTATAATACAGAGCATAGGCCCAAAAACAAAAACTTTAATTAATCTTAACACGGCTGCACATGCTGCCACTTAGCTGGTTAACTCACTAGGTGCCATTGTGAGCTTGTTTTAATCTCATTTTAATTCTGTAGATGTTCCTCACAGAAAGACACAACTCTGTGTTACTGAAGCCAGCACGAGATAGCTAACCATGCTAACATGGACTCTTCAGTAGCACGGGCAGCCTCGTTAAGACAAAATCTTCAGAAGTTGACTGTGTGTCTGCTGTGTTTATTTACAGCAGAGCAGCATCGCAATGGTTGTGACAGAACTGAACAACTGCTGACAGACTACAAAACCTCACATACTGTGCAATTGGGAATAATATTGTAATAAAGTTTTTTTAAAAAAACCTTTTCATTCATGAAAATGAATGATGAAATAACATGCATTTATTTAGCTGCATTTTAATATTTTATTTAATTGTTGAAAGAAATCCTGGTTCATTTATATATATTTATTCACTTGATTTTGTACTTCATAATGTCTTTACAGGTAATATTGAACATTTTAGAGTTTCTCTACAGACATTTCACGATGTCATGCTGAACTGTAGCATACTATTGGTTATATTATCATATCTCTATAAAAATATGTTTGTTTTTATTTCTCTAGAAAGTCGTTGCCACCTACTATTTAAGGGACACAATTGACATTGCACCTGCCTATGAAAACCGAGCTGCTCTGGTGGTTGACCTCGATAAACAAGTGAGCACACTTCGCTTAACAAAGGTGACCATACAGGACAGCCGCCGTTTCCAATGCAGCGTTATGATCCCCGGTGATGATGAGGGAACAACCTCGGCCACCACTTCCCTTTTGGTCCTGGGTGAGACTTAATCACTGACAAGTCTATTTATGTATGTGTCGATTATGAATAAGTGTATTTATATGTTGTCACAGTGGAGCTGGATAAATAACATTGGTTTCGCAGTTCTTTTGTAATAACTTTTTTTAAATAATATTCTCTACTTTCTTCCAGTCCCTCCCTCACCACCGATCTGCAAAGTTCAGGGAACTGCAGAGTACTTTCACAACATCACCCTCACCTGCAAGTCTGAGGAGGGATCCCCAACACCTGTGACTGAATGGAAGAGCTACAGTGTCGAAAACATTCCCAGATCATTTCCACCTAAGGCAACTGAAAGTATGCATTTCAACCATCCACGTCAAGCCGCTTGGAAGTTTGTGTCCCATCATCAGTGTTTAGAATGGCAAAATGGCCTGTCATCTTGTCACTGTTTAGCCTAATTTTTGTCATTACGTTTCAGAGGATGGAGCTCTATCTCTCTTCAATATTTCAAGAGAAACATCTGGCTTCTTCATCTGCACATCAACAAATCAAATTGGTTCTGCCAGTTGCAACCTCACCTTATCTGTGATGCCAGGTAAGTATCTTAACATGCTTTACCTGGTCTTCCCTCAAAATCGCTGCCAAGTCAACATGGTTTATTTGACATTTTGTCTTGAAACTTACAGTTTGAAAAAATCAAATATTAAATTTGTAATCATTACCACCCTTATAACTACTAAGAATTTTGAGTGATGCCCTCTGATTCCAACTGCAGCAGTGCAATGTAAGAAGAGGTTTGGTTAATGACAAATAGATAGCACTTGAGTAGTAGTAACTTGTAGAAGTAAATGTGGCTAATTCAGCTTCAGACACTGGCCAAAAGGAGGATCTAAGCCTGACCCTAAGTGAAACGTTAAAAACAATTGTCTATCCTTTTTTTCTTTCCAGGCAGCATGAACATTGGGTCCACTGCAGCAATACTTGGAGGAATCCTTGCAGGTGTTGTGGCTCTGGGGATTATCATCTATTGTTGCTGTTGCAAAAAGGGCAAAAAGGACAAGAATCCTGAAGGGTATGTATGCCACGGTAAACCACAGACGTCAATTACATTTTGATTGTTTATATTTAAGTAGTGTTTCAAAGTGGTATCATTAATTCATCCGACCAGCCAGCCTCACTATTTTCTCTTTCTTTTCTACATCTTTTCTGTTTGTCTGTTAGCTCCCCTGAAGAAGTGAATTATATCAGAGATGCCCCTGAAACCGGAGAACCGTACAAGGATGACAAGTCAAACAGCAAAACAAAACAGCTTACTGAGTATTTCGACCAAGACATTGCTCCTCAAAACAATTACAGTGTAGGAAAGGCCGGACATACTGACGATGATCAAAACAGTTATATAAGTGGTAAAGAAAGGCATGATGGTAAGGGCAGTGATATTGACTCTCAACGTTACCAGGGTGACCAACGTGATCATTACCAAGGAAGTCGTGATAGGCTCGACGATCAGCGTGATCGTTCTAGGGGCAGTCGGGATCGCCTTGATGATCGGGATCGGTACGGGGGCAGTCGGGATCGCCTTGATGAACGGGATCGTTATGGGGGTAGTCGTGATCGCCTCGATGAACGGGATCGTTACGGGGGCAGTCGTGATCGCCTCGATGAACGGGATCGTTACAGGGGCAGTCGTGATCGCCTTGATGAACGGGATCGTTACGGGGGCAGTCGTGATCGCCTCGATGAACGGGATCATTACAGGGGCAGTCGTGATCGCCTCGATGAGCAGCGCGTTCGTTATGGTGGCAGTCGAGATCGTCTTGATGACCATGGCGATAGTTATCGTAGCAGTCGGGATCGCCTTGACTATGCAGATGATGTATATAGAGACTGAATCACCTGTTACTGAATGTTCTTTGAATGCCCTGAAAATATATTTTTTGTTTTCTGATGACCTGATTAAGAATATTTCACTGGATTTACAGATTAGCTTAGTGTCTGGTCAAATTATGAAGAGACACAGCAAAATTAATTTGGGCATTCTCGCAAATGCAGTTAATTCTCGTGCAAATGGCAATATTCATATTGTAGCAGGGAGAACTGGAGACATCAGAAATTAGATTAGATAAGATTAGATTTGATTCAACCAATACAGGCATGTCCCTAATATTCTAGTCCTACATACAGGCCTGCTGTCTGCTACTGAGGAAAATAAATGGGAATATTTGGAAATTCACAGTATAATATTGTGAAGATCTTCTTGCCAGTGCCAGGTCCTGTAGCTGAGCTAACTGGACTTATATCGGCCGCACACAAAACAACTTATCATGGTGATCAATGTATCAATCTGATAATTGATGCTGGTCTGTTCCAATATATCCTCATAACTGAACAATTGATTAGCCAGTGACCTCCAAAATGGAATATGACACCATTCCCAAAACAACAGGACCATTGCGGTGTACCAGCGACACATGTACCAGACCTGCATCATGTGTTCACAGTTTGATTAGGATTAGGCACCAAAACTACTTACTTAAAATACCTACATGACTTACAACTTCAGTAACGTCATGTATTTGATGCATTTGGGTGAAAGTCCGGTGCTTGTTTAAACCATCCACTCCGCCCACCTCCAAGAGCAGGATCAGTTCAACTGAAGTCACGCAGTAAACTACTACTACAACATGCCAAACTCACTTCAGTATGAGACAGTGGTCTTTTTTTTTTCTTCTTTTTTTTTTGGAGGGCACTGTCTATCCAGGCCTTTCATTGGAGTTGAGAAGACACCTTTCCTATAAGTTGTGATCTGCCACACCTGTCATTGTGTATGAATATTTAATTGGTTTAGTCTGAGCTGGATGATACATTTTACTTAGTAGTGTAAAAGTGTGTTGTTGTTATGTCTTAGTGACCTGATATGAGTAAGGTGGTAAAGAATACCAGGACACAAAACAGAGGGGCATTTTCTTTCTATATTGGAACACCTCAGAGTGCATTATTGCTTATAAGGCAGTCTCCAATTGAAGAAAAGCAGGAGTCTGTGTGGACATTTTGTGGGCACCTTTGTTTGTAGTCACTTTAACCCATTTCAAGTTAGTCTGAGGGTAAACTGGTAACAGAATGAAGCTGCTGCTGTGTTGTTGCCATGATTACTCGATGTTCTTGAGGGTTGTTGTTCGAGATATCCATTGATCCATAATAGACACCTGTCAGCCAATTAGGAGGAATTATTTTCTGTAGTCAAAGTATAAAACAGATCGAAGCACTTCTTCCACATCTTAAATGTACGATGCTGTTCTGTGGATAAATACGGCCCATCAATCCTCATGTTCGAGCTTCTGAAGAGAGATTTTTTCAATGTCTACCAATCAGGAACTCAATTAATCTGCCAGGGAGTTTTTTTATGCTTGGATGTCTCAGTATGGTTGCCCACGGATTTTAATTAAAATGTATATCAATAGTTTAAAAACATATTAATTAATCATATCAACTGTGCCATAAGTGATACAGCATATAGTATAAATCAACTTCTCTTAATGTAAACATATTAACGTTACCAGCATGATAAAATCAATTGTACAGCAAAAATATTCTCGTGTTAAGAACAGAAAATGTCATTCTGATTTTTTTTTTTTTTTTGCATTGATACTTTTTCTTTGTTTGATCATGAAAACTTGCCCCAATCAATTAGTGTAAGTTGGTCATAGAACAACACCCCCTCACGAATACATGTATAGCTCAAGTATTCAGGCCATCTTTCTATTGCAGTAATTCAGGTATTGTTCCAAGCATAAAGGGTGCTTTTCTTTTGTCACTCCATCATAGAAAATGTGTATATTATCTTTGACCGTATGTCTCTTTTAAACCTGTAGTTTGTGATTACAAGTAATAAACTGCCTCAGCTGCATCTGAGCTAGATTTACTTATATTTTCAAACGTATTTTTAACCCATGAGTTGAACAGGTTATTGCATTTTTTTTTGTCAGAACATTTTTTTTTCGCGTGTTATTGCACTGTCATGCTTTTGCTTGTATATTTGTTTACAGCCTACTAAATTGAATCTGTAGTGAAACGGATGCACTTGTAACATGTTTGTGTTTGTGTGCATCCTGTTATTATTGGCTGCTTGTCATGGATAAATGATGATTGTAAGCATGCATTTATAACGAATAAAATCAAATCGAGTGAGAAAATGGGTCAAATGTTGCCGTTTGTGTGCAGTGAAATTCCTAAAAGAAAAAAAAAGAAAAAACTCACAGCCAAGTCTGACCTGATTTTATCACGGAGCTGCCCCCCCTTCTCCCTCCACCTTTACACCGGGCAGACCTCACCACTCTACCCGGTAACCACTACTGCCACACCCGCTGCGGAAGATTGAAAAATAACCCTTCTAAAATAAACTCAAAAAACAACTTCACTTACCTTGTATTTTAACGAGATTACCGAGAGGAGTTGTGGCTGTCTCCGAGCCGTGTTTCGCGTCGCGACTCACCTCTGTGAGAAGTGGTACGGTCCCGTTAGTCGCAGCCTGAGTCCTGTTAGCTACAGCAGCAGTTAGCGGACACCGAGAATCACCAACATGCGGATAAATTGCACTTAAACCTGAAAACGGACTGTATAATGAACCTTTACCGGCTGGCTATATTACTGGGAGCGACAGGTAAGTCGTATCGCCTTCACTAAAATACCTATTCATTATTACAAAATGTGTAATCTTTACGACAACAGCAGCGCAACAGGTTGATCCTATATAAAGTTAATACTGCTTATCCCAGCAGGCACAGCGGCGTCAGACAGATCTGTACAGGCTCCTTATAGCACAAGATAAACAGCTTCTTTGTGTTTTAAATCTCATTTGGGTGAATAAATAAGGAAGGATGCTCCATTTTAACACATCTTTGCCTCGGTTTTAACGAACTTCACATCATGGGGTGTGTAGAGCAACACTATTAAACCCTCTGGGGTTTGGAGCGTCAGGGGTTCAATATTGTGTTGATTTTACTTTATATTGTACTTAGTTTACTCAGATATGATGATAATATTCCTAAGAGGTTTATTACTCTGCTGTTACAGGTCTGTCTGTATTGTGTTACCTCTACAGTTTGTTATAAAAGCGTTATTGCACATTTTAAAGTATGAAGTTTAATGGTAGAGCTGCACTTTAAAGCTGCAGTATGCCCATGTGCAACGGCAGCTATTAGTCAATTAATCAATCAGCTGATGGACAGAAAATACTTCAGCAACTATATTTGTGTTTTAGTAGTTTTTTGTTTTGGTTTGGTTTGGTTTTTTCTTTTTCCAAAAATGTCCAAACAGTTCTGGTTTCAGGTTTTCAAATGGAACGATTCAGTGGTTTTCTTTGTATTTTACAATAGCATATTGAATTTTTTTTAAAGTTAAGACTGTTGATCACATCAAGCAAGTTGTTTAAATGCCTGTTGTTGGCCTTTATGAGATAACAACCAGCATTTTTCCCTGTTTTCTGTCATTTCATAGACAAATCTATTAATCAAGAATCAGTAGATCTATCAAAAATTTAAATACACATTAATTACAGTCCCATACTACAATTTATACCTTTAAAGTTGCATCTAGGGAACATTTAGGGAACATGTACCTGAGAAAGGATATGTGTTTGCAAAGCATTCCTGGACAAAATTCTCACTTCACTTATCAGGAGTGTTTCTGTGAAAATGCATTGAAATCATTTATCGGACTTGGAGGCTATATTCAGTCTTATCAGTGTTTTTTATTGTTGGTCTAATGAGTCAATGTGAAGGAATGCGCGCCGCAGTAAAGGCAGGAAATGTGACAGCTTCAGAGAGGAAAAGTCTGTGTTCAGGAAACATGCAGCAGAGCTCTGACCTGGAACACATCAGTCACCACACAATGTTGTTTGACATTAGTCTAATCTTAAAATGAGTGAGTGTGCAGGTGGAGGAGGAGGAGACTGTCTGCTGCCTCTGTAACCTGTTCATTAACCTACAGTGAGTCACACCTGGTGTAACGCCACATAAACAATAGTTAGCAGTCACTTCGAGGCTGTTTGATCGTGCATCCAGCAGTTTGTGGGTTTGTTTATCCAAACCTCCTCTCACCTCAGACTGACGGTATTCACAGGGTAACGGTTTGGTTTAAATCTCTCGCAGTCAATTGGTCTGTTCGCACCCAGCTGGAGGAGGCCAGATACTCCCGATTGGCTGGGAGTCTGTGACCTCCTCCCCCTCTCGGCTCCTCAAGTGGGACGGGGAGGGGGGGGGTCAGCGCCAGTGTCAGACCTAACAATGGACTGGTCCATGAAAAAAGAAACAAAGGGAAGAGCAGAGCTGTTTCGTGGGAGGAATTTTGGAGCTCGGTCACCCCTTCTTCTCTTATCCTGTAAAAGTTACTTGGCTCTGTCACCTCCATCACTGTATAGAGACATGTGAAGATAAAGTGTCAATTCAAATCAGGGGAACAAAGATCCTGATGATGTTAATCTGACAAGACTCAGTGTGTCGTTAAAATAAGTCATCAATATGTTAATTTGGAACATGAGCTGAAATGATTCATCGATTCGACAGAGAAATAACAGGAAACATTGGTCTCAGTTATTTATTCATTCAAAAATGAAAAACATTCTGTGGTTCCAGCATCTCCAATGTGAGCATATGTTACTTTATATTGGTTTTATATGACTGAAACTGAAAGGCTTTAATATTTGGACTTTAATTAGAACAAAACGCAATATCTGAAGATGTTAGGACAGTTTTCCTGCATTACATATACTAAACCCTTGATCAGTTAATTAAAACAAGTACAAGGATTTATCCACAGCCCTCTGGGATATAATAAGTAGCAACTGTATTACTTATCCAACCTGGATGAGTCACGATCTGACCTAGTGACAGGCATAAAAAGAGACAGAGTTTCTTGCTGAGGTTGTCATTCCTTATGTAGGTCAAAGAGAGGCGTCAGTATTAAATTGATGCTGTTTTACAACCAGTTAAAAGTTCCTTTTAGTATGTTTGAAGTTGATCTGGTGTAACGTTAATTTGCAGTTGTAACACTGGCCTGGAAACAAGCAGACTTAAGCGTCCATTTTAGTTCAACACCATAAACAGTCCTAAGGAAAGGCAGGCTGGTGGACTTGCTTTTGTTTTGATTTCCTGTCTTCTGGGAAATGTTTAGAGCGAGTTCCTGCCCCACCTAGCCCTAATATGACCAGCAGAAAGAAAAGTACCCACGAGTGTCTGAGCTCTCCATCCCTTCTCTTTGTGATGACAACCCCCTGCCTCTCCACAGGCCTCCCCAGCTCCCCCCACACACATACACAGTGGAATTTAACCTTCCTGACCCCGGTATCATGAGCAACAGAGGAGCCCCCTCCACACAACTAATCTCTGTTCCTGTCTTTGCTCTTGTTTTCATATGATGCAAACCATCTCCCAGGTGTAGTCACTCATGAGTCAGCCACGCAGACAAAGACGAAGCACAGCTGTCCTATGATCCAGATGCCAACTGCATCCTTTTCCTGTCTTTAAACAGTTACTGCTTTTATGATCTGCTGCACCATAAAAGACATTTCAATACTTTAATAATGAGCATTTCTCACTACTTCCTGAAATTTTATAAAACAAAATGTGTATGCATTTATCAAGAACATAATCAGCAGATAAACCAGCCTTACTGGCAAGTGCTCTCGATACAGAACTCAGCAGCACCACAAACTTCATTCTCCTAAAGGACACTGAATCGACGCTTTTCTTCAACAGTTCATTTCATACATCTCATCTGGCATAATCCAAGTCTCTGGAAACTCCAAGATCCCAAATTGATTTGAAAAGATGAACTTGCAGTCAATGTGTGCACCCACTCCAGTTGGGGTGCATGCTAACGCATTTAGCTTGGCAGCTAAAGGGAAGATTTCGGCTTTAAAAGGGTGTTTTAAGACCAATTGGGAATCTTGGGGCTTCTGGAGCTATTTCATGTTTTATATTGCTGTAAACCGAACATATTTGGGTTTTGGACTGTTGATTGGACAGAAAATGCAACTTGAAGACGTCACCTTAGGCGGAAGGAAATTGTAATGTCTTTTTCTATTTACTTCCACTTTAGTTTGAACAGATGATAAATCAAAATAACTTAGATATGGATGAGAATTAAAATAATTGTTGCAGCTCTATACTCTGTCTTCCCTCTCTAATGGTCATGCACACAGGTATTTCTCACTGCTGCATCTATGCTGCGTTTTAAGTTTGCTACATACAATTTTATCATCGAGCAATATTTGCATGACTGTCTGAACAGTCAAAACATCTGTTCAGGGGTCAGACAAAAGGTCAATATACCAGAATGTGTCCACTGTTTTAAAATAGCAATTTTGTATGTTTACCTATTCCAGCTCTCTTTCTCCATGTGTTTTGTCTGTGTCAGTGTGTGTGTGCGATGGCGTGCACGTCACAGTACGAGAGAAGCAGCGGTTTGCAATGCTCTTCCAGTCCGTTGTCCTCCCGTGTCAGTACCAGACATCATCCACCCAGAACCCGGTGGTGCAGTGGTGGTACAAGTCCTACTGTCGAGACCGCACGCGAGAGTCCTTCACCGTGCCCGAGACTCTGGCCGTCCAGGCCTCTGAGCTGGGCGCCACGTCCCACCTGGAGTGCTCCGACAGCAGCCGCACAGTCCGGGTTGTTGCCTCAGCGCAGGGACAATCAATGACGCTGGCTGAGCACTACAAAGGCAGGGACATCGCCATCATAAACAGTACGTCATAATTTTTATCCTTTCTATGAAAAACTTTAATGTCAGGAGAGAGTTTCTGCAGCTGTTTGCACTCAGGAATCCGAGATGACTGCGCTCTGTGTTTCCTGTTCTCTAAATAAACCTCTTTTGTCTTTGTGCCACAATGGAGCCGACGCTACAAACACACAAGATCACAACCCCTGGCTCTCACTCCTATTCATGAACGACTCCTTGTTAAAACCTTGAGCCTTATCACGGAAAAACACCCGTCTTCTATCCAGATGTGTCAGTGGGACGTAGCACGTCAAACAAAGTCTTGCTGACGTCATTCAAAGCTGCAGTAAGAGATTCTGGAGTGAAATGGTTGATTGCTGTTATAATTCTAGGGTGGTGAAAGACCACTCTCTGGGGTTGGGGAGTCAGGGCAACCACCAACTCAAAGCGTCAGTATTTGTCGACTTGGAAGTGAGACTCTGCAATCAGCTGTCTTACTTACTGCACCTTTACAACAAAGGTTCACTGACATGACACATCAATCTATCCTGGTTATCACTTAGTTGTGTATTTAATAACATTTACTTGTTTTTCACATGTAAACACTATGACTGAGAACCTCCATCAACATTATTCAAAATAATTTTTGTCATTAGGGTATTATCACCTGAAACTAAGAATCGTTGTGTTTTGGTTTCCTTAGAAAGAGCCTTTTTCTATTTGCCAAGGGAGCGTTTCCTCTTCCATATAGTTAGACATGCTGCACCACCATGTTTCTACAGTAACCCACAACAGACAAACCAAACACTGGCCTCAGAGAGGGTCTTGTGTGTTTTTAGCTGCCACTGTAAGGCAGGTTGTGGAGAGGAGGTATTTTATGCTTTGCAACCTGCATCTTCGCGAATGTATATCGCTAAATTGTAGAAACTGGACCTTTAAACAAAAAACAAAAGTAGAATAAAATGTCACCACTAACCATACTATCAGTTTTGGTATTGTTATTAAAATTTAGGTTTTGAAACAGCACTGATTGCACTGAAAATTTCGATCCTAACCCTAGAGTTCCTACATAACCACACACCTGCAGCACATCTGTTCAGAGTGTCAGGACCCAAGCCGTTACGGACAGTGTGTTTGTCTGATTCAACGCTGACCTGCCTTGTTGTCCTTGATCTCATTTGCCTCCTCACCTCCAGTAGCACATCTAACCTCATTTCCTGTCTCTGTGCAGAGGCAGACCTGCGTATCGGGGAGCTGCAGTGGGGCGACAGTGGAGTGTACTTCTGCAAAGTCGTCATTGCTGATGACCTGGAGGGGAAGAACGAGGGCCAGCTGGAGTTACTGGTGCTCGGTATGACACACATTTTAATCAAGGCTATCACTGTAAAGACTCACCCAGTCTGAGCATGACACGTGGGCGTGGTTTGGTTACGTATGAAGCTCAGTGAAGTTGATTTCTAAATGTTCGGAAAGGTTTTAGAAATAGTGTCTTTGTTGCTCTGCATTCCACCGTGTCTGTACAACCGTTTCCATGGAGATGGCTGCATGGCGTTTGCCTCTTCACACCATTTAGCCAACCGCTTACTTCACAGGGCTGACATGGATTTGGCTGGACTGTACTTCACATCATAAGTCAGTTGATGGAATGCAACTATGTTCATTCACTCAAGTATGTTACTTGAGTGTAATGTTGAGGTACTAGTAGCCTGCTGTACTTGAGTATGTCCACTTTCTGCTACTTTATACATCTCCTTGCTGGTTCCTGGTTTGAAACCCCTCCCCCCACTACATGTCAAAGTGTCCTTGAGCAAGATACTGAACCTCAAGAATCTTTACTTTTGTTAGAAAAATAAGACTTTTGTTTTGATGACGGTGGTACTGCTTCAAAATCTGTATCTACACCCATAAAGCAGTTTGTGTGTTTATTGCTGATTAATGATTATACAGCTCTCCTCCATGCTGTACTCAACAGCTAAAAATTCAGTGCCAAAGGTCAGAGATTCACCATCCTCTGTTAATGAAACTTGGAAGTAGCGAGTCTACTCAGTGAGAAACTGCGGAGACTGTTGCCAAAAACACTCCTTACACTGTTAGAATGGCAGCCAGCTTTGTTTGAGAGGACACAGGAGGATGTGAAGGGTCGCCGCTGGTGTAGACATGAAGAGAACGGATGCAGAAATGCGAGCTTCACTCTCACAACAGTGTGATCTGAATGTTTTGCAAAATGGTTGCCCACCTTTAAGTATGCCTAACCGGGATGTGCCTGTGCTATTAGCATCTGCTCATTCATGCAGCCCTCCTCCACGGAGCACTAATCTGATTATAATCAGCTCAGGGGAGAGATGGAGGGGGATTAAACGAGTGGGAATAACAAGACTACACCGGGTTTTGGTGCCAGAAACATTTTAACTTTGCAAAGTCACTTTGAAGAAGTTGGAATTAGAAAGTGTGTAAAAAAAAAAAAAAAAAAAAGGCAACAAACACAGACTTAAGATCTCTGCACTCACAATTTTATAGACCAACACTGAGAATAGTTTGACATTTTAGTAAATTTGTGCCAAGAATTAGATGACAAGATTGATAGCATTCTCTTACTATATCAAGGTACAGATAGCAGCCGGTTAGCTTAGCTGAACAATTGTGACTGGAAAAAGCTAGCATTTTGTATGAATTCACTTAACGTAGCTGTGAAGGGTGGAAACAGGTTGTGTGTATTTTCTGAAAGTAAATTCTTGCAGAAATTTAGGTGACAAGATTGGTACCACTCTCATATCTGTCAGTCCAATATCAAGCTACTGATAGCAGCCAGTTAGCTTAGTTAACATGTTACATCATGATTGTTTCAGCTATCAAGAGTCCACACTTCTGATTTTGTATGATTTAACTTGGCTCTGAAATAACAGGTAGAAACAGCTAGAATGGTATTGTCCAAAAGTAACACATTCAGCTTACATGCACCTCTTAAGCTCACTGACCAACATGTAATATCTTGTTTAACCACAAAAACTCCCCATATATTCTGTAAGAATAAAACTCAAGAAATATAGTGTGTTACCTAGCTGTTTTGCCCTTCTTCCTGCCTTCATGCTAAGCTAAGCTCAGCTAAGCTAACCAGTTGTTGCCTTAGTGCAGCTCCATATTTGGCCCACAGCCATGGCAGTGGAGTCAGTCTTCTCATCACGCTACTTCCCAGAATTCTTTTCAAGAACATGTGTCAATGTTTCTTCTTTCACCATCTCCCCAATCGCTTGTTGAATTTTTCACTCTTACTAATTCCTTCCTGAAGTTCACTCCCTTCGCTCGCCCTTTCTTGTCTTGCAAAATCACCTCATGTACTCCTCCGCGGCTCTCTGCATCCCTCTCTGCCTGCCTCCCGCTCAGGGCTGCATAGCTCCCCGGCTCTCTCAGGTTACTCAGCGTTACTGAGCTTCATGGTATGTCAGATGAGTGTGCCAGGTCAGGGAGCCAACATTACTTATTTTTAATCAGATGGGAAGGCTACAGGACGCTGTGTTTTTTTTCATCCCTCCGTAGTAACAGTCTACTCAGCACTCTGGGGCCAGTGGGTGTTTAGTCTATCACTGCGCACAGAAAATTCAGACAGGGACTGGTCTTTACTGTAATTACAGTCGTGATAAACACACTGACAACATGAACACCTGCAGTTGTGTCTCAGTCTCAGCACACCTGTTGCAGTGCCTTTATATTTCTGTATTTTTGTAGTCCTATAGTTAAATTTCCCGTCTTCTGACCTGCTTATTTTGTATATAAAGCACAACAGAGAGACTGTTTCACACCCATACAACTGTGTGACCCCTTTTTTTCGATGAACTCTCACAGTAAACTTGTGTCCCAGAATCATGACGTGCCCCAATTTCCCAAACCCCCTCTTTGTCCTCATGCACAGTCTCTTTCTGTGTGTGCGTCTGTGTGTCTGTAGCGTGTGTGTACGCTGGCATGCGCGTTCATTAGTGTGCAGTTCTGACGCCAGCAGAGAAGCACATGAGTAGTGTCTAGCCCATTACAGAAATACGGTACTGCTGACCTCCTGCTATAATTAGCTCCAAAGTAAAGTGCACACTGAACTCTGAACTCTGACTTCCATGATTTATGTTAACAGGTCGGCGTATTTGAAGTCAGTTCTGAGAAACTGCGCAGCATCATATTTTCAGTGTGATTCATATGATAAAAACACTGCAATCACGCTGGCGGCACTGACATATGATATATTACCGTGCTGATATTTAGCAGGTACAGTCATATTTGCCAACCTTCCCAATTTTCCAGGTAGACTGCCATTTGTAATTCATAACTCCCTGTTTCCCCCTGGGGTCACAATTCCCCTGTATTTCTCCGGATTTATAACAAAGAGGCACGCGTGTTAAAAAAAGATATACTGCTTTCTATTTTTCTGTCAATCACAGGGGTCGCACTGAGGTAAATCACCATAGAGTGCTGATAAACACAGTGGCATGTGTAAAGACTCTCTAAGAGAAAGTGGCAAAAAATGTCTAAATGAAAACTGAAGCTCAACTTAGAGCAGAGGGTTAGTATTAGTATTAAATCCTTGTGCGGTATATGTAATATCTTGTTCTTTTCCATCTTTAAAAGTTACCAGAATGCAGAATAAAAGTCACCGTGGAAGAACCCCCAGAGCCCCCGCTGTGCTTTTTCAAAATCCTCCCTATTTTTGAGCTTATTTACTGTGTTCGCCATTGTAGTTTAGTATGTCACCATGCTAATATGTGCTAATAAGCGCTCAAAACAATGGCATTAGTTTTGCAAGTATTTGGTTATAAACAAGATTTAACCTGCCAGGCCAAAAAAACAAAAAAATATGAGGCCAAAACGTATTAACTAAAAATCTGCAGCTCCTTAAATGGCCACATGAGGCTGTCTCCAAAAGCAAGTCAATTCTCGGTTCAACCACGCTCCATGTCTTCGCCCATTTTTGGATTAGACCGGAGTTAGGTCGAGTCAGATACTGCCAAGATGGCGACAACTGGAGCCGCCCCACGAAACTTCAAATTTGCTCTTCAGAAACCTACGAGTGATGTTTATACATATGTATACTGACCTGATGTTGGTGCTCCATGGAAGATGAAGGTGTTACCATAGTCTTAACAGTTCATTTCTATGGTAAATGTGAATGTTTGTGCCCAGTCTTATGGCGTACCCTTCAGGAATTATTGAGACAAGTGACTTCAAACCAGAATTGTCAGCCTTGTGGTGGTGCTAGATAAAAATTCCAGGGATGATCAAAGTCAGAATCTGTGTCCCAAGAATGTGTGCCCAAACATTAATGGTAATCCATCCATCAGTTGTTGCTAGTAGTATCCAACATACCCATCCCTCCACCGCTAGCATGGCGAATAACTTATTTTGACATGAATTGGGATATTAATGCTTTGTTACTGTACGTTTGCTGATTTTGATGCATGACCATCAATAATCCACTCTGCTACCAAATCTCCTTATTTGCCTGACCTTTTGACTCTTGCTTCCTGCTTTCTCTGCCGGCCTTCACCTGTGCTCTCCCTCTTCTCTGCAGGCAGGACAGGTCAGCAGGACGATCTCCTACCTGAGTTTGATGTGGAGATTATGCCAGGTACGGCTACTCACTTGCAACTTCTGTCTCACTGCCTGCCTTCTTCTAGCTTCCTCCTAATGCCTCCCAATGTTCAATTCCTGCTGACCAATCAAAACTCTCTCTGACTAACAAAAGTACTGTTTATTCCCGAGTCCGTGTTGACACGGAACTTTCACAAATTGACAAAAAATGCATAGAAAGAGCATCTAACCCAACCTGAAACTAGACACAGACAGTTATTGAAGATATGTAAAGAAAGGAATCACAGACTCTCGGTTGTTTTACATCCTTTACATCCTCTCATGATTTGAACTCCAGAGGGGAATATGTGTAGACTTAAAGTAGATTTTGCCACCCTTAGGAAGTTTGTCATTATGGTCTGGATGCTTTGGAGATGCAATGATGGATAAGAGTCACTCAGATCTCCCTAGCGTTTGTCTGAAGTTTCCTTTCTTAGTGCTCTTTGCTCTCTGGATCAGCGTTTAGAGTAGACAGCAGCATGGTTTTAAAGAACAGATTTGGGTTTTAATCACAAGATGATTTTTGTAGTTTTTAACCACTGGTCTTCTCCACCAAAAATGTCTACAGCTTGTCAAAGTTGATAAGGAGATAATTACTCCATTCGCCTTTATTTTGTCTTTCAAAACAAATATTCAGTTTACCGAACGTGTGTTGTGAACTTCTCTGGTCATCTTAGTGCTTTTTTTTGTTGTTGCTGCTTCATAATAACTCAGCAATTTACTCAGTGAGTGCAGTATTTTAACGTCACTAGGGCTGATGGCAAAACATTTAAACAAAGTTTCACTTTAGAAGATTGTTGCGGTTGTCATGCAGTATATGTCATCATATTTTCTAAATGTAACCTGTAACTTTTGATAGGAGTTTGGACAGAGAATTCTAACTTTTTTGGTATATCTTTTTGTGTTTTTGTGTTTGTTTGGTTTTATGTTGATTTTACACATAAATCTGCTTTATACTACATGTATGTTTAATGTTTAATCGGAAAAGTCAACACACAGACAGTAAATACACATATCAATCTTCTTAGAACAGACTGTATGTACTTAGATTATAACACCTGCTGTCAGTCAGCTACGATCCTGGTTAAATGTCAGAATACAAGTTCTTTTACAGACCAGTCTGTCAGGTGCTTTAGTTGTTTTACATGAACAACACAGTGTGTCTGTGTGTTGTTGTGATATTTATTGGTTCTGTGATTATTAAATGTTTTCCAGCAGCAGTAAAAACGTCACACCTAAACTGAATCATATCACACCTAACACAGAATCATGTGCATGTGTGTCTATATTCTAGAGTGGGCGTTTGTGGGATCTGTAGTCCTGGGCAGCATCTTGTTCCTGTTACTGTTGGGGATCTGCTGGTGCCAGTGTTGTCCTCACTCCTGCTGCTGCTACGTCCGCTGCTGCTGCTGTCCTGACACCTGCTGCTGTCCACGACACCGTCAGTATTCACAAACAGATAATATTGAATTAAGCTCCATGTTCATCATCAGTATCGTCTTAAACACTGACCACTCTGTATGGAAGGTTGATCATTTTGTTGTTCTCCTGCTCAGTATACGAGGCGGGGAAGATGGCAAAGAGTGGACCGCCTCCTCAGGTTCCTGTGTATCCGTACTACATTCCCAGTGTGCCTGCTGTGGTTTCTGTGGCCCCTTCATCCAACACAGACCCAAAGATCATCTCTATCCCCTCAGTGGAGAATAACCTGGCTGGAGGTGAGTGTGCAGAGATAGTAGAGAGCTCTGACAGCCTGTCTGACTGGACTAACCCTCATTTCATCGATCATCCATCATCGTCTTCAGAGTATGTCTCTAACCTACAGAGAAGAAATGACAGATGCATGTTAAAATGTAATCTTAACATACTTAAGTCTGGTGGTTTTTGCTTTGTAAGACGTGCAACATGTCTATATGTGTGTGTCCTTGCATGGTTAATGTCCACGTGCGTACATACTGTACGTTTGTGTGTGTGTGTGTGTGTGTCCACATCCACAGTGCGCAGTGGTTATCGAGTGAAAGCCAGTCCAGACCAGGACTCAATGAAAGTTCTGTACTACATAGAGAAGGAGCTGGCTCAGTTTCCATCTGCCAAGATGGCTGCACTCAAACGTAAGCCTGCACAGACTGGGCCAGTTTCTGTCATCTGTGTGGCTGTGATTTACCTCCGTGTATGTCTCTTTAATGTGCTTGGTCTGTGTAAATTAACCAATGCTAGTGTCCGACTAATCCCAACTTTCATGTCGTAACATCTAACTGTTTGAAACAGTGTTCAAGAAGTGGTTTGAATTTCTGATTGTAAGTGTGAGAAAAAAGCTCATTTTGAGAAAAGTGCTCTTAAGGATATTTATTGTAAAATTACACATTTTAACAAAAAATGGTGAAAAGGGTCAAAGAGAAATGTTTTACCTAATGCACATCATTGTGAAACTTACGCAAAAGATTAATCACATGAAGACAATTATTGTTTGTATTACATGTTTTCAGATAATTTTGTTCATATGTTCAAATTAAAGGTGTTATTGATAACATCCAGCCACTAAATGTGGCATCTCATCTCCCCCTGACATTGCATTCACATTACAACACAGCTGTTGTTTGGACCATCTGCCCCCTCAAGTGGTTGCCAGTTGAACAAGTTAACATTGCGAGCTTCCAACGTTGCTAATGCAAGTGAGTTGGGCACATACCGTACCCAAATTAAGGTAGTTTTAGAAATAATCAGTTTTTGTCCTTTTATGGCATTTGTTGACATAGAGGGGTAAAAATAATATCTCCAGACTCCCCCTTTGAATTGAGTGGTCATGATTATATAGTCTCTGTCACCTCAAAACCAGAAAGTAGGTGATGCTCTTACTCAAACACCTTCACAGCCCCTCTAGCAGACCACATCTAGTATTGTCATAGTTGTGTCCTACAGTTGGCAGTTACAGAAAAAATAACCTGAAATTAGTAAGTGAGTGTAAACTGATGTGTCCCTACAGCCAGCAGCCTATCAGAGCTGAGCTCTCTTCACGATGGAGGAACTACAGACTTCAGACACACCTATCAGACGGTCCAGATGAAGGCGCTCCCGCCCATCGCAGACCTCGACGACCGGTCGGTGCTGAGAGCAGCTCCGCCCACACGCAGTCGAAGGCTCAGACCAGACAGACGCAACCAGTCAGATGATGAGCTGGACAGACGGTACAGTTACAATGTCACCTGGTGTTTATGTGTTTAAGTTGCTATATACGACTTTCAGTGACATCTAGTGATGCAACAGTCACAGAACAATCATAATATTGGAAACACCTAATTAACTAAGTGAGGCTTAATTCTCAGATCAGGATGCCTTTGTTCTTTAAGTGGACCTTTTGAGAGGAGAGGATTGTTAGAACATTTCCAATTTAATTGTTGATTAACTTTTTGATGAACACAATCATGTATCATGACATCACTATCAAGAATTGACAAGTTCAGGACTGTATATCCAGAACTTAACTGCTCATCTCACTCACTCCTTGCTCCCATGAAAAAAATCTAGAAGTTAACTTGTTTGTCCAGGGTGAAAGTGCGTTTGTTAAATGTATTTAGTAATTATTTTTACTGTATGAACCCCATGTCACTGCGTGCTAAGTTGTGTGCTCTTCCTTACTTCAGGTGGAACTGTAGCTCAGAGCACCTACAGAGGAAGACGTTGAGCAGAAGAGGGCGCACAGGCTCCCTGGACGAGCTGGAGGATTTCGCCCGGTCTTACGACTCCAGAGGACGTCGGCCCGAGCCTCCAGAGCGGGCCTACGAGCGGGATTACAGCCCTCCCAGACGTTTCTACAGAGATGAGGATGATGGATGGAACCGCCGCAGCCCCTCACCTTTACCACAGAAGAGAAGGGACACGTGGGACAGTGACCGCCCCGCCCGACCACCTCAAAGCCATGGATACGACGACGCCTACCTCAGCAGTGTGCTGGAAAGCAAAGCGAGGCGGGGAGGAGCCGCTGGCAGGCTGGACGAGGACAGTGACACTCCCTCTAAGGGCAGCTCCAGAGGAAAGGGCAGCAATAGTTACTACAGCCGGTCTCCTAGCAACCGTCCAGAGGAGGAGGACCCTTTGCCACCGTACTCTGAGTGGGAGGCTGAGCGGTACCGCAGGGCTGAGCCGACTGCGGACAGGTACCGCACCGCAGAACCTCCCAGGTCAGAGCGATACAGGACCACTGAACCAGCACCGAGGCCTTTCTGTTACACCAGGCCCCACCAGGGGGCGTCCCACACACTGCAGGGGGGCAGAGAGGAGCGAGAGAGAAACAGAAACCTGGTGAGTTACTTGTAGCAGGAACATGGACTTCCTTCCTCTGCAGCTCTTCAGGAAAGAGCCTCTAAATCCTTTGAGTAGTTACAGGATGAGTCTGGCTGTATTCTTTACTGCTCTTATTGTCAGCAAATACCATGAAAAGTGTCGTCTATGTAGCCTGATGTAGCTTAATCCCCTGCGCTATAAAACTTCATTAAGATCCATAAACACATCACTTGAGTTATTCTCCCAATTTAAAAGTACACCAAGTTAGATTATGACAGAGAGAAAGGGAGAGGGCAACAAAAGAAACTAAAAAGAATCTTTAATAAAACCTCTCTGAAACTCCTGGTGTTTCACAGATTTTGAGTACTAGTGAATGCTGAAAAGTGGTGCTGACACTGATACTGGTTACCCCCAGTCCTGATGACCTGCTTAAAAGTCATTATGTTTCTTGGGATATGACAGGAAATGAACAAGTTCAAGGTTATTACCCCCAAATAGCAAATAATTACCGTGAGATGATTACTGTAGGATTTTCTTTTTTTTTTTCTTTTTTTTTTTTTTGCTGAATCACATCTTTCTGTTGCTGAGTGACAGAAAATTCTCTGAATTATTTAGAGTTGGGACCTCTGCACAAACCAACCAAATATGTATTAATCCACGGCTGAATGTAGCGCCCAGTGAATTCACTGCTGACTTCTGTTTACTCCTGTTTACTGTTGTTGTGAGATAACTGAGCATTTCTTTAAAAAAAAAAAAAAAACATTGAGATATCGTGACGACAGTTTGACCATTTTCAACTAGCTTCGTATCACCGCATTGTTGTTGGTATGTGCTATTGAACCATGTTAAAATTCTCTCTGTTTTGACTGCAACCAGACACTCTGTCGCCGGCAAAGGACCACCAAATGATGCCAAACGCATACAGTGGGCCGCTGCCAAAAATGTAGCTGCAGTAGAGAAAGATTATGAACCAGAAGTGGTCGTCTGATTGTTTCTCTACTGTGAAAATGGAGGCTGAAAAACCTCTGATCAAGATGTAAAACAAGGCAGCGCTGATCAAATTGAACCACAGTCCTGTTCGCTGTCTCTTCCCCTCCTAAATCTTCAGAAAGTAATGTATTGTTTTGATGTAATACCATATTGTTTGTTACCAGCCCGCCGCCTTACTGTTCCCTGTTTCAGTACGCATAAAGCACCAAAACCAAGCGCTGCCCAGCAGTGTGTATCTGTTCGGTGTGGCCCGGTTTTCTACCTTTTGAGCAAAAGGAACAATTACAGCCGTTTCCCTCTGTTTTCTCTGATCATGTAGCACCCATGTAGAAAATATTTGTCTTTCTACTGCAGAGACAGCTCAGTTTCCTGCATGGGTCATCTTTCCAGCGGTGAAATACATCTTTAAAGGTTTAAGACACTGATGAGGTAATTGTTACATCCCCAGCTGAATGTAAATGACACAAAAATGACTTAAAAAAACTACGAACTACATATTTCTGACATGTTTCATTTGATGATGTACATCTTAAGCAGGAACAAAAAGGCTCAGGGAGTCTGAAAGTCATGAGCATTGTGATTGATTTAGATATTTTCATGGTATTTGTTGACAATGACAATAAAATAGAATAACATTAGCTCTGTTTTGACATTTGAAAATGTTTTACAGTATTATGTACATAAGTTTACCGTCTTTTGTGCAATGTACATACATGATTCATGGTCTTAACACTGAGGCATTATAATATAGCCCTGATATGATCGTATCTACGTAAAAGCAACTACAAAGCATATTTATGATTTAACTCAGATACGTGCTGTATAACCTGCCCATGCTAACAACCATCACGGTGTTACAGTCTCACAGTCACAACTACTAACTTCATGAGCTTCTTGATTTCTGTGAGCCGTAATAACTCTCAGAGGCTGGACTAACCTTGCATGCGCATGACTCTCTTAACATGTGGCCTCTTGGTGTATTTCTTTAACAGAGCACTGCACTGAGCAGGGACTCTCTCATAGTGTGACAAGGTTTGCCAGCCTCGACCCGCACAGCACTGCCAATCTGTCCACCTAAACCGTCCTGTTGCCACGCAGGAGAGGCTAACTGTTCTGCCATCAGCCACATGAAGTCATCTCTCTGAAATAACTGCACCGACAAAAAAAAAACAAAACTAACAAACAAAAAAAAAACAGCATTAGTGGATGGAGAACGCTGTGCATAAAGAAGCATGTGCTGTTGTTTCTGTTAGTACTGGATGTTTTTCATTCATGTGCATGAATTCTAGTCTTCAGATGTTACGTATGAGGTGTGTGCGTCAGTTTTTACTTGTTGAGTTTGATGATATGAGTGACAGGATTTACTTACACCAGTGCCAAGATGTTTTTATTATTATTGTTATTATTACTATTATTATTATCTGCCAATTCAGAATGGCCTTTTGTAATACTCAGCAGTCCTATGTTTTCTCACAGACATCATACTCAATCAATTCACTGCCACTCAGGTTCACTTTGTATTTGTATGTATGTCTCATGTTGATATTGTACTGTACCTTGAATTTGTTTTGTTTTTTTAATTGCACTGTATAAATACTTTTTAAATAAAAAAAACTCTTAAGTCTTCGCTGCCATTAATGTAATTTTTTTATGCCGGGGGGGTTACATAGTTAGGAAAGACGCTTGTTATTGGGTTCATTATAAGTTAATCTAGCAAAAATCTTCTCAATTAATCACTTTATCATTTGATGTATAAATTGTCAGAGAATAGTTAGAAATGTTCAAAGTGCCATCTTCAAATGCCCAGCACTCTAAACCCAAAGATATTCCATTCACTGAAAAAAATGAATAAAAACATCAAATCATCAAATAAGAAGGTGTTGATATTGAATGCAATTTTTTCTGATAGGATAATAATATTGCAACTAATTGCTTATGAACTTGCATATTGTTCCAGCTCTACATGAAACATAATAAAGATATTTTGAGGTAGAAATAAGACACATCAGATTTAAACAAAAGTGAAACAAGGCACACTTTGAACACCTGATATTTGGATTGTAAAAGTTAAGTTTCAAACGTAACACCTGCACACGTGAAAGTAGATTTCACAAAATACCTTGAAATGGAGTTTACACCCACCAATATGACATCAGGTGCTTTGGTAGAAACAGAAAGGATATTTTAAAAAACAAGACAAAAAGGGCTCCCCACACTGAATAGATGCCCTAGTATGATCTTCGGACATTACGTCTTCATCAGGTTATAATTCAGCACGTGACTGAAAAGATTCATGTAGACCTGATTAAACCTGAGTGTGTGTCCCAGGTTGAGTTCTACCATTCACTACATCTAGTCTTATAAATTCTGTATTACATAACAGAGCAGACTCCAATAAACCAAAAGACAATTCTTAAATAAATTAAAGAAAAAAGATAACAAATCTAAACACAGACAAAATAGAGTGTGTATTGTTTTTGAGGAGATGTGTGATAATGTGTGAGTACCTTGGATAAAGCCTGTGTTTTTTTTTATCACGGCTTATCAAATGTACACAACTGAATAAACACTAGAGCTTTATTTCATCGACAGAACTACACAAAGTCAGCGCACGTCTACATGTAAAGTGTGTGTGCAGCTTCAAAATGTTTATACAAAGTATTTTATGATGAAAATGGGCTAAATCGGACATTGTGACCTCCGTGAACCTAGAGAACAATGACATTACTACACATCTTGTTTTATTTATTGTTGAACCTTTGTCATGATTTAGATTTTCTTTGTCATCTCTTTCTTTGTCAAACTCTTTTGAGATACAAGATTCCTTGTAGTCATTCTGTGTCTCTTTTTTATATTAATTTTGTGTCTCTTTTGAAGTCATTTTTGGTGTCTTGATAGTGGTTTTGTGTCTCTTTTTGGTCTTTTTTTTTCATTTTTTGGTCATTTTTGGTGTCTTCTTGAAGTAATTGTGTGTCTCATTTTTGTTTTTGTCATTTAGTGTCTCTTCAAAGATGTTTTGTGTGTGTTTGAAATTGTATTGTGTTTCTTTTTGGTCGTTTGTGTCTCATTAAAGCTGTTTTGTGTCTCCTTTTGGTTGTTTTGTGTCTCTTTGTAGTTGTATTGTTTCTCTATGGAATGTTAACAGCAGTGTTAAAGGCCTGTGTCAGTCAGTTTTCCCAGTCTGCAAATTGCAGTATAAATATTCTGTACACAGTGGAGATAAAGACGCAGAGAAATAAAGGTACTGCGTGTCCTCGCCAGATACTGACAAGGAAAGAATTTAAAAATTGGCATGTCTGGAGGCTCAGAGTGGAGCCAGACACAGATGTGATGGCAAAGCTTTTCATCAGCATGGCATTTTTCACAGGATTTCAAGCACACTTCAGTGAGTTGAGAGAAGCACTTGAGTTCGGCTCAGGCGGGATTATGTTGTGTCGACAGTAAAGCTCGCTGGGGTCCATGTTCTGGATAAGAGAAGTAAACATGGCGGCACAAAGGGCTCCAACACTCTTCCAATATGACTCATCCTGAGAGTGAACTTTACACTCGGTTGTTTGCCACAAACGAGTGAACGGAACCATCGTGCCGAGGGCTGACCTGCTTCCACTTCCTTCAGTGTATTTACATTATGTTTCACTCCTTTGAATTTAACTGTTTCTGTCACACTACAGAGAGGCAGCCTTCAGACTGATGGGCTGGACGTTAACATTTCCATAAAGGAAGCATGTAAAAAAACATTTGAATAGACTCATCAGAGGCACTAACCTCATCAAAACACAGCACAGAACAGAACTCAACATTTACTCATTAGTGAATGACTAATTCTTCTGACCATTAAAAGTATGAAAAGACTGACGAAAAGAATGGAAACGCTTCCTGTGGAAAAAAAAAAAAAGATAAATTATTAAATGCCCTGACATGATTTATTTGTGTTCATTATGTTTAACTTTACCTTCTGATTATCTGATGATGTCTTTTATGGAAGTTCATTGTTTAGCCCTAGCCTATTTTTGTTTCACCAAGAATCTGGGGAGCAGGGAAGGGGGTGCACTACCTAGTGTGGTCTGCGGCATAGACATATATACGTAGATGCAACATTGGCTCGCTGGACCATACGTCAACATTGGCGCCATATTGGATGTGGCAAGTCTGCCCTGTAAACAAATTGATTAAAAAAGTGAAAACTGTGGGTTTTCTGAATTGAAAGCAGTAATGTTTACATTTAACAAATGTTGGATTGTCTTTATATTTAGTGATACATATTCATTTAAGTAAAATTAATGAGAGCTCTTACTTTATTTTGAAGCAACTCTTGTGCATTCTAATGAATTTTTCATCACAAGCAGCACATTTGTTTTTTAATGATGTCCACAGTAATGTTGATTAAGGCGCTCAGATATAGCAGCCCACAGTGATGTTTCAGTCACAGTAAGATAATAGTCATAAGAAGTGTGCGTCTCCTGCAGTAGAGATTGGAAGGAAACATGTCTGAGAGAAGGATTCAAAGTCTAAAGTGAGTCACGCTGAGGTAAGTGTGTTGAGAAAACTTCCTCTTCTCTTCCTCCATGGTGCACCTGTCAGAGGAGGCGGGGTCACTGACGTCACCTGGGTCTGTCCTGGGGGGGGGAGGGGTGATGATTCGCGTCAGACGCCAGCTCTCTGTGGAGAAGTTTGTCCTCAGTCCGGCTGTAAACACTCTTCTTCAAGACAAACTCAGCCGAACAAACATGTCTATTTAAGTGACAGGTGGAACTACTATGCAGAGCAGCGGCCTCGTCGCGTTTTTCTTCAAACATTCAGGATTTCTGGTGGATTTTGAATCGCCTGCAGGTTAAAGAGTGAGGCTTCCGCGGAAGGATAAGGAGCAGCGAGATGGGAAATATGATACTGATGGCGCTGCTGCTGGTGCACCTGCCCACAGGTGAGGCTCTGAGGGCCGCGTAGGAAACACACCCTTCACCTAATGTTCATACTAGTTGCTAATATCACCTGTTTTAGTTGGTTCATAGGCAGGAATTTAGGGTGAAGCCGCTCGAGCAAACAGTCGAAACCAATATAATGTGTTCAGGTTAATTATCGACAGGTGTAAACAGCACAAGGCCGACTGTTGTCACGTGACTGGACACTGTCTCTAGTTTTTCCTGACACGAAAGCAAAAATACAGAATATCAGGCTGTTCTGCTGTTGAGCTGGAATAATTAGCCAGTTAAACGACCGGTTGAAAACAGAAAGTTAATTGATTTTAAATAATTTGTATAATTTTTAATGCTGTTCATTAAGCAAAAATGTAAAAGAAAAGGGGGAAAAAATCCAGTTCCTGCCTCTAAAATTAGAAGTATTGTTTCTATTTTTCTGGTTTATATCCTTGTAAACTAGATAGAGCTGCAACATTGAATTACTGTTTCATTACAAATTTATCTCTTGGTCTGCTAACAAATGTATTCCCAAGAGTCCAGGGTGATGTCTTGTATTGTCCAAAACCCGAGGGTATTCACTTTACTATAAAGCAACAAAATACACATTGGATTATTGATGATGAATGGGTTATTAAATTAGTTACAAGGTAATTATCTGTCAATTGACCAAAAAATAAGAAAGCAAGAATTTCTAATTATTAGGATAGTAGGAGCCATCATCAGCATAATACTTTATTGATTAATTGATTAATTGTTTGGTCTATAATGTCAGAAATGATTGAAAAACGACCATCAAAAGTTCCAGAAGACCAAAGAAACATTTTCAAAGTTTACTGACATTAGATGAGATAAAGAACAAGTTTGAGAAGCTGGAACCTGCAGATTGGCATATGATGAATTTTCTGCTGATCAACAAATGAATTAATGATTAATAGTTTCAGTTCTACATCACAACTTGAATGTATGTAATTATTTAAAATATACTGATAATGTCCTTGAGTTTTACTGGGAGTGGACACTGAAAAAAACACTAAAATATAAGAAGTATATACTACTATATTAAAGACACATTATTTTTAGATTCAAATATGAACTATGAAAACCTGTTTTGTAAGACTTTAACATGTCTTTGTTGTTTGGAGACGATCTGTCTTGGCCATTATGTTTCATACTATAAGGTCCCAGTTTTTATTTTCAACAATTACTCAGTTTTTCTCCTTCTTTTCTAAAGTAAACGACACTATAAGCCACATAACAGCAGCCAAAAATCAATAAAGACAAAATCAATAATTAAAATGCTCATATTTACAGGCCCTCAATAAGTCCTCTCACTTATCACAAACCTGGTGGAAAAGCAGCAAATCCTCACATTTAACAAGCTGAAACCAGCAAATGTTTGACATTTTTTCCCCCAAAAAATATTTATAGGATGAATCGATTATCAACATAATTAACTTATTTACTTTCGATTGACAAACCGATGAATTGTAGAATTACAGCTCTCTATAATTGTTTAATTGATTTGTAATTTTTCAGGTAAATCCCCTAAAAATCTGCTTTTTCCAGCTTTTTTGGATCAAACAATCCTTTTGCTAATGTAATTGGCAGATTGATATAATAAACAGCTGCAGCTGTAATCTGTCTGTACATTTTTGAGAGAAACACTTGTCTGATAGTTACTGTGAAAACATGCCTCTCTATCAGGGTTTTGGACACCGTGATCGAAGAGAAAGTGTTAAGTGTTAAATTTTAACTGATCTTCTCAATTACCTGTCATCAGCTTGTTTTCTCTCTCTAGACTGCTGAGCATGATTGACAGCTGTTTTATCGTCTAGTGATTTAGTGGCGTGTGCGTGCACATTTTAAAGACTTCTGGAGTAATCTGTTAACCCGTCCGGTCGGATTCTTATCAGTCCAGCATTCAAGAGCAAAGCGTCATACAACACACACGAGAGGCTGTTTTTTTTCTCTCTCTGAGTTTACAGTCATTTGAATAATATGTCATGTTTGCCCTACTTTACATTTTATCTTCTGTCACATCTGCTTGTATCAGAGCTGCTGTCCATCCAGGTGATTGTTCCTGAGACAGAGAGGAGCACGATGCTGTTTGCCTCTGTGATCCTGCGCTGTGACTACTCCACTTCAGCCAACATTCAGGACGTCCTGGTCACCTGGAGGTACAAGTCCTTCTGTAAAGACCCAGTGCTGGAGTACTACTCCACAGGTGAGAACAAAGGTGGAGGGAGAGCGTCATTTTAACAGGCAATAATGTAGCTGAATGTAGCTTATGTGCCGTGTGAGTGTGGCTGCTGTTTACTGTTTACATTTCATTTCTTTATCCTGCTGTCAGCATGTTAGAAAACAGAAAGAGTGCATTTAAGAGCATTCAATACATTTTCCTGTGTTTCTGCAGCCTATCAGGCCGCTCTGCAGCTAGGTCAGGACCCTGCCAACGACTGCCCGGACCGCCAGCGCACAGTCCGCACCGTGATCCAGAAGAGAGGCACTAATGAGCCCATCCTGGGTGCAGACTACAGGGAACGCAAAATTACTATTCAAAACAGTAAGTTTGATCCCATCTCAACGACAGTGTTGATACATCAGTGTGAACTGTTGGTACAGTCATCCTAATCCTGCGTTCTAGTTAATGTCAGATTGTTGATATGGTCCTGGTTGAAATTTGTAGCTTCTGACCTCCAAGTGTTCCAGTTGCACAACGGCAAAAATTAATCTTTAAAACCTTTGCTGAACGTGACAAAATGTTGTTTTTCAGAAAGTGTAAACACAGTTGCACCCTCAGCAGTACAGCTTCCTTCTATTAAAAAAGAAATAGAAGAGGGAAAGCAACACGTGAGGTCACAGACACCATTTTCCATTTATTTTATGGCATTTGTATACCTGGAAATGTTTATAAATACTCCCTTCATTAGCCTGATATAAGTATTGTGTCTACAAATATATCCTACCCTCCGCAGGAGTGCTGACATTGTTGTGTTACATCAGACAACTGCTCCCTCATGACGTGTGGGTAGATTGATTTAAATTAACAAATAGGAAGTCAGACTAGGAGTAGCGTTTCATTGCACTTTTCTTGTAGGAGTTGAAAATGTTTGAGTTCTGAGTTGACTGGAATGCAGTTTTAAACCACTGGTTTGCGATCTGGTTCCATACTAGCTATTTATTGAATAATTGAGTTCATTGCTGTGCATGCTTAATTGTGTTTTTGTTTGAATTATATTTTTATCTTTGTTATACTGCAGTGATCTAGAAGAATGTTGTACATTTAAACCTCATATTCTCGTCTTTTTTTTTTTTAAGTCATGCTCATGTGATGCCATCTGTCAACAGAGGCTGACCTTGTCATCACTGAGGTGATGTGGTGGGATAATGGCGTGTATTTCTGCAACATCGATGCTGCTGGTGACACAACGGGAGACTCTGATCGTGAAGTCAAACTCATCGTGTACCGTAAGTTTCCTCAGTTGAGCAGTTGAGGTTGTGGCAAAAAGAAGGTCACACAGAGCCTGAAAAGACTGTGATGAACTATTAGTAATGACGTGTTCCTGCCTGTTCCAGACTGGCTTACGGTCCTGTTGATCATCCTCGGTGCTCTCATGCTCATCATCCTCTTCTGCATATGCTGCTGTCAGTGCTGCCCACAGAAGTGCTGCTGCTACGTGCGCTGCCCATGTTGTCCACAGACATGCTGCTGCCCAGAAAAAGGTAGAAAAGATGCTTTTTGTTTGATTATTTTTCACCCACAACTGACACTGAAATACTATATTTGAAACAAGTAATTACATCAGACTCAAAAAGTAGAAATACTTTTCAATATCATGTGTTAAAACTATAGCATGTACACATTTGATCTAAGCTTTAAAAACTGATTTACAATCAGACTTTGAACCAAAATCTGCAGTTATTAACATTATTACCACCGCTTGTCTTACAAAAATATATATTTTAGTATAAAGATGATCCTATTTTGTGTGGTCTGGGCTTTTTATTTCTTTTTTGCTGTGGTTTGAAAGAGAAATGGATCCAGTTTGTTTGTACCAGTATTGTAACAAGGTTTAAAAGTCTGATCTGATGTCAAACTTTACATCACACTGAACAGCAATGATCTCAGTTTGTCTCTGGATCATGTTTGAACAGGGAAGACATTTTGATTTGCCACAGTAGGACAATCACAGGTGTGTCCTGGTGTTGTGCATGACGGCTCACTGTCTCATGTTTGTGGCTAACTTGAAAACCTGTGCTCTGCCCACTGATTATCTATGATGAGTCAAACAGTCAGTTGTATTAAAGGCCTCTTATATATGACTCCGAACCAGGAGAAGCTGTTCAGGATCATCTTTATTTTCAACAGAGGCATAAACATTCAGCGCGTCACTGTCAAAATGGTTTTGATTGCAGATTTTGTCCTTGTTCAGGCCTGTATATCAAAACCGAAGCTAAGTCAGTACCGATAACACTGAGCCGACTCTCAAACCACAAACCTGTGTCTTTCAGCTGTGATGCAGCACAGGATGCTGCAGGAGGCTCAGAAGGCCATGGCTCCTTGGATGCATGGTCAACCTATTTACGCTCCGATTAGCTCCAACGCTTCCTCTCAGGGCGTTCCCATACTGCATTCAGGTGAGTGAATAAAAGTACAGTCAGACTTATCTTTGATGTTTTGTTGCATTACTCTTGCTCCGACCCAAGGGCGTATCTTTGCTTTGGTTTCAGACACAGAGCAAAATGTAGTAAAAAAAAACCTGAAACATGCAAACACTACTTTGTATCTTCATTTTTATATCAAGTAAATTACACATCATGTTGAAATGTTTTTGTGCTAGCCCCTGTAAATTGCTTTAAGCTATTAAAGCGTAAAATAACTGAGTTTGAGTTTTTTACCTGAAAACATAAAGTTGAGGTCTCAGTCACTGGCTAAGGCGTAAGTGTTCACTAGCTGGACTTCACTAGAAACCCAGGGTTAAGATTCAGTGCAGCACTCACTGTGCTAAAGTTGATTACTGTGAACACACATGATAATTTAAGGCAACATTTGCTAACTGAGAGTTTCTTTTATCTAGATATGGTTAGAAGAGTCTGTTTAAGTGTCAGTAAATCAAACTCAAACTATAAAAGCAGAGAGATAGAAAAGAGAGCTAAAAATATAACTTTGAAAAGCAAACAAAATGTATGATAATGTTGCTCCATATCTGCTGGATGTGTAAATACGAATCCTTTTGCTGGTAAGTTTGACATGTCAGCTTTATAAAATGAAGATATGTTTTTGCTGCCCCTGAGTGGAAAAAATCTCTTATTGCAGGTTATTTATGTCTCCACATTCTGTTTTTCCCAGGTTCGTACTCGGACTATCCCGTCAAACAAAACTTTGCCATGGCTCCCATGCAGTTGTCACCCATGGCCCTGCAGCAGCAGCCCCCTCCTCCTCCTCCTCATCACCACATGAATGGCAGTGTGCGCAACAGCATTCAAGGCACCGGCCAGGTGCTAGACTACCTGGAGAACCAGGTGAGGGGGCTGGATGTGGCCGCACCTCAAATGGCTCATTACGGTGTCCAAAACATGCCCCAGTTACAACCTCACTTCCAGCCTCAGCCAGCGCCTGTGCCAGTTCCGTACACACCAGGGCCCCCGAGCATGCTTTCGGCCCTTGATGAGATGGGGGTCCGAGGGGTTGAGAGAAGGGTGATCACCCTGCCTCCTATTGTCCAGCGTGTACCCAGCTTCACCTCACGCAGGGGGCCTGGAGGTGGAGATGGAGCCAGAGGTGGTCCCAGACAATCCAGCCAGTCTAGTGGGAGCACAAACCGCTCTGGAGGAGGTCTCCCCCGGAACAGTCGTGGCTACAGAGATGTCTCTCCTCCCAGGCGAGGGATCCTGCGCGAGTACAGCGATGACTCCGACTGGGACAACAGGCGAGGAAGAGCACCAAACAGGAATTCGAGGAACGAGAGAGGAAGCTCAGGCGGGAGGAGAGATGGTGGATCCAGACCTCGCGCTCGTAGTCGTGATGACCTGATGGAGGAGCTGCACAGCAGAGCAGCAAGGAGGGAGAGGAGCTATTCACCTCCTCAGCGTCACAAAGGGTCCTGGAGCTCAGATGAAGAAGACAGCAGCAGCAGGAGGAGGAAAGGAGGGAAAGGAAAGGATTGGCCAGAGAAGCCACCCAGCTACTTCTCCATAGAGAACCAGTCCAGACACGGTAACAGCCGGAGGAACTACACCCACCTCTCTGTAAGAAATACTGACATGCACTCTAAACTACTGATCTGATGAGAGATGAGATTCTCTTTGTGTCTCTGCCCTTATTTTTTTTGTCTTGACTTCTTACACTTATCAGTCATGCCAACAGCGTGAGTTTGAATGAGTTTGCTTGTCTGTATCTACCACTGAGGACACTCAGGTCATTTTTCTTGTAATTTGGGGGTATTAGCAATCCGATGGAAACATTATATATTTTAATCCAGTTTGCTTTTCAATTTAATTTTCACCCTTGTGACACTTAAAAATAATCTAGAAATCTATATAGCACCAAACGATAGCCAGCTAGACAGCTGTTTGAAGTCATTCACGTGATCCCAATTATCCCGATAATTTAAATACCCCACAATCAACTAGAGTATTTTTATCGTCATCATCAAAGATACTTTGTTGTCCAATCCCTGATCATCACTCTGTTTCTTCCTGGTCCTGTCTTCTCCTTGACTGTATTGAATCATCATGCACTCTCCCTCTTTACCTTAACCTCACTCCTCTCACTTTTCTCTCATAGGATAGAGGCTCCAATAGCAGCACCAGCGTAGTCATCTGAAGCATTTCTCTCTTCTTCTTTTTTTTTTTTTTCTAAACCTTTTCCTGAATGTTTCCAGAACTGTGAAAATGAAGACCATCAGCAGGTGCCTTCATCTGTTCAATCAGAGATATAGTTGTTGTGATAGTTGATTGTTGGTGCTGAAAATGTACTGTATAGGTATATTTTACTCTGTACGCACTGTATGTAATTACAACAGAAATACAATTTTATGCATGAAGAAAAGTTGTTCAACTGAAACCATACATTGCAGATAATATGCAGTTATATCAGAGACATTTTAAGAAAAGCTCTTGTATTTGAGATGATTAGTGTGTGATTCTTGTTCTAGCTGAATTTAGTGGTGTAATTTGTACGTATGTGATTTCCTCCTGGTGATGGATTAGAGGATCCTTTTGTTATTGTTTATGAAGTAAATGTTTAAAAGTTTGAACAAGCAGATTGATGGATACTGTCGGATTATGAAGGTTATTTAGGTTTAACATATGTGTTTTTGCAGTAGTGTATATTTGTGTTTTTTTAAAATAATCTCATATTTTTACATAATTCCTTGTACTATTTTATTTCTTTTTTATCTTCGTCTACAGTAACATTGTTAGACAGTAGCAGCAATAGTTGCATTGGATGAACCACACCATATGATGAACAGATATATAATTTGCATTTTCATTCATGTTTGCTTTTTATCACAAACATGATGAGAGATGTATCGTGATATATGTGTTTGTCTTAAATAAACCTTTTTAGAAACAGTGAGTGTGAAGTTGATCGTTCATGTACTTAAACTTTGTATATAAGATCTGATGGGCTCAACCAGACATAACTGATCTCTTGGAACTAAAAAGCTGTTCCTAAAGCTCGTTGTTCAGGGGGCACCTTATTTAAAACCAATTCAACACTGATGCCTTTACTGAGCCAAAGAGACCATCAGTGAGAAAACCAGCTGTTCCCATCACTGTTAGATAAGTCACAGAGTTGTCTCAGCCTGAGGAAAAGAGCTGCTCTGTATTCTGGCGGTATGGCATGGATATGTTTACCCTCATCACTTTTTCATCTTAACTAACTGCAAATAGATACACTGTGTCATCACTAAGCATGGTGCAAACAGCTGTGTTTGAAAAAGAAAAATTGAAATATGTTGCATCTTTCTTTCACTTGCTTCAAAACCAATGACACTCTAGCCAGATCAAGATCTTTGTCACGGGAAGCGATAGTGCACATACTGCTTTTGTCCGCAGGGGACGACAGGATCGACAAAAATTAAAATCCCTTGTAACATCTTGAAATTTGGCTACACGGTATATAATCCCAAATAAATGTGTTTCATCATATAGCCATGAAACTACTGTAAATACCATAGAGGAACACTCAGGCCCAACAGAAAAATCCTAAAAGTATACTGCAAGCTGTGAGTACACTGTAAACTGGTAATCTGGATTTAATGTGGTGTAAACTGATGAGAGTGATGCCAGCATCTCGTCAACTGATTAAAAAGAAAAAGGATGAACTGAGTATAGAATAACTGTGTGAAGAGTTATGTTTGTCTTATGTTCAGACGTAATGGGAATTAATGATATAGAAAACTGAAAACTTGATCTTGTCTCTTTTGTCTGTTTGGAAAATATATGGGTTATTTTATGTGTTTTGTTTGTTGAATTGTGTTTTTTTTCTTTAGATGTAAGTGTAACTACAAGAAGTGGGTCGATATTTATGGTCAGCTTCCAGTTTAACATCATAAGGTACATCTATATACAACAACCATGTCAACCCATGTCTTGGGAAAGACAGATTATCAAATCTATCAAAGCAAAGGTGAAAATAATGTGTGTGTAAGAATTTGCTCTTTTTTGTCACTTTTTTTCTTTAGGAGCTGCGTTGATTTTAACTGTTACAGTGACTTTGTGGTGCTGTTTATTTGTATATACCATTTAAAATAAGATAATCCTTGACTAGTCTCTCTAGTGAATTCTCAGTATTTCAGTCTTGCTGTTGTATCCCTGTGAAATTTCTCCTGACAGTATGCTGTTCACAGTGAACCTGACGGGGACAAGGTGGGCAACAGCAATTCTTTGCCATAGGCGGTCAAAAAAACAGGTTGAACCAGATCCTCAAGTACCAGAGCAAAACTCACTGCAGTCTGACTGGTGTGTCCAGCAGAGGGACCCAGAGGTCAATATTATCTGCTCTGTTCAGTAAGATTAGAGTTCAGTGGGGTCAGATCATGACTAAAAGATGAAAAATGTCAGCTATTGTGGAGTCAGAAAAAAATAGTAAACAGCTGAAGTAATCATAGCAGCACAACGGCAAATTCTCTGAAATCTAGTCAGAGAGGGTTGAGTTGCATTTATAATGCAGATGTTGAAGTTGAAGATGGAGCCTGTTTGTTTACTGACTCACAGGAGCGTGGAGGAGGACATGGAGGAGGAGATGGAGGAGGAGATGGGGGTTGTCCCTCCTCTCAGCCCGCCATGCTGCTGTTTGATTGGCGGCTGCAGCCATCAGAGAGGCTGACCCAGCGCTGACCGATCGGGGAAGTGAATCTGTCAGTGTTAGAGTATCCTGGATCAGCTGTCAGCTGTCGATCCTCCTCAACATCCACTGATAAAAGACATCGTTGAAAGGAGCGCCTCCTATGAGGATTGAAGTCATAGTCACATCAGCAGCAGCGTCGCGTCGTTTCCAGGTGAGGCTAACTGAATAAGAGCTGCGCACTAGCTAGCATTAGTAGCTGCGCAGGTTTTTCCATAAAGAAAACAGTAATTATCACAAAAGCAGCGGGGAGCTAACAATAGCTAGCTGGGCTGATGCAGCCGCACACAGCAGGGGTTTTGCGTGAACACACTGCGCACATCGGCTGTGTTCATGCTCCAATTACACACGTCTGAGCTATCATTTTATGTGTTGTCAAATCACTGAAATGAAGCTCGAACCTGTTGTTACCACTGTGACTCAGCCTGTGTGAAGCTAACGGTCCAGCAGGTTGTTTACATGGAGACAGGCTCTGTGAACTAAGTGCTCTCTGCTATTCTAGGGCTGTCTGTCGTGTCTGGCTCCTGTGTCCTTACACCTAAGGTGACCTGAACCAGCAGCAGAGCTGTACTGAGTGTGTGGTTGTTTTGCTCCCTGGCTGTCTGCAGGCAGCATGAACTCTCTCCCAGGAAGAGCCGCCCTGTCTCTGTGCAGGCGCACGGCAGCGGGCGGGATGAGGGTCTTCGCCGGTTCCCCAAGTCACCCTGCCGGGGGACTGACGGCCTCTCTCCAGGCTGTGCGGGTCTGCCACTCCGGGACGAACCGCAAGGGAAGCGTGAGCACCAAGAAGAGGGGCTACGACATCATCAGAAACCCCAACCTGAACAAGGTGAGCTTGCTACCTGTTTTTCTTCTGCCTGGACTATAAACTAGTAACCATTTGGACCAACGTCCACTATAGATAAACTAGAGAGTTCTTTACCTGGCCTCCTGCTGAATGCTTCCTCAGAAATATAATGGTCAGCATATCACCAGATAACTGCTAACTGCTGCCAATTCTAGCTGTCACTTGCTAGTTAGCTCAGTTAGCGGTGCAGCTAGCAGTCCGGACTGGGAGCTCAGAGTTGGTGTTGGTGTTTTCTAGCATGGGAGCTTTGGACTGGGATGGGCCGTAGGTAGCTGAACATGCTTTGTAACACAATACATGGACATCATAATGCAAAAACTCTTATTCCCTCACATTCTGGTGACTTTAATGAAGTTATGAATGTTTTCAACAAATGTTAAGATATGTGCATTTTATTTTATTGTGCATTTTAGCCTTGCGGCACACAATTATTTTCAGTATTGGTAAATCCACAGATTTTTTTTTCGATTAAAGGTGCTATAAGTAAGAATTTTTGTTGACAGCATTCAAGCGACCAAGCTTACTAGCCACCAGCAGCTACAGTTAGCGGTTACCCTGATGATATGTTGACCTATGTTTTAGGTATGAATTTGACAGATGGCCAAATATTACATTTTGTGCTTCTTTTAAAATGAAACAATCAGTCCTCTTTGTGTTTATAAAGTGGCAGCAAGTCATGAATTACACCCATCACAGATGTCTTGGAATTTATTGTTTGCTCTGTTAATTATGTGGTAATTCATGAACTCTAGAAAAAATTTAAAACTCAGCTTTCTTTCTTCAATGGCAATATGAACTGTGTCTAAAAGCAAACAAATTAATCTGATCCGAGTGGGGAAACCTGTGCTGCCTTTACATGACTATGTCTATAGGTATCATTATGCCCCCGCACCATGTTGTATGATGGTGGAACATATGTATACAGAAGTTACCATGGTAATATCACATAGTGCAGAACTCTCATCTAAGTGAGATAGTTGAGAGGTTAAACTCTCACCTCTATAGCTGTGAATCAACTCCCTGTAGATCCCCCGAATGTGTCTGTCCTGCTCTGATCTGTCTGCTTTCTTTGTGTCTTTGTTTTATTTTTTGTAATGCACGTTTTTATTAGAGATTAAATAGTCCATGCATGTTTGAATTTGTAGGAGATCTATAAGAAGTAAATGCTACTCAATTACTCCTAAATACAAAATAAGTAAGGGGAAAAAACACAAATAAAACAGAATAACACAGACATGACCTTTAAGCTGGGTGTAGACAGCCAGTTTCTCTGTGTCTTATAAAAACATGAAATTAATATTATAGACTGAATTGAGTAACTTGTTCACCTTTAAGATAACCCTGCACCGCATAAGCACAGAATAATGTCAGTGCTTCTGCTGTCATAGTGTGAAGCTACTCATATTTTTTCCACAAAGACGCTGCAGCTGCACTGACTGCGCCAGAACCGATCTGAAGCAAGCATCCGCCATGTGACTCACCGGTGCATTTGTTTTTTTTACAAACTCAGTGTAAACAGGGGATACTTTGTTTCTGCCTTGTTAGCTCTCTGAGGATAGCAGGACAGATACGGACCCTTTGGCAGAGTTTATTGCTTTGATTTCAGTTGATGTGAGGTCGGTCACAGTTCCTTCCTCTGCTGATGCTCGGTCAGCAGTTACGCTGTGACTCAGAGAACAATTCAGTGGAAACAGTCAGCAAATTGAGCCTTACTTGGGGGGGGAAAAATAGTCTCATGAAAAGTAAAAGTTTGCGTCAGTTGTGTGCTTAAATATTTAATTCAACCAGATGTAAAAGACAGTGTTGGACTTTTAAGACATAAATGCTGTCCCACTTTTAGACTTTATCATCCAATTAAGATCTGTCTGGCTGCTTGCTCCACATACAGACACATTTTAGCACTGTATAATGATTTAACTGTGTTTATTGAGGAAGGTGAGATTTCTGTCCGCATTCTTCAACCGCCTCCTTTCTTCAAACCGGCCATATGATCCCAGTGACCTCTCAAATGTCGCACAATCAGCTCATAACCATATAAATTAATCTTCTCCTCTCTTGATAATGAATATACTCTCAGATAAGGTTTGAATTGGAGTCATTACAAAAAGTTGAATCTTATCTCCAGACCACATTTAGTTTCACTCTCTCCTTGTCTCTTTGTGTGTTAACAGATTGCTTGTAGGCTTAATTACGGTCACCGGTGAGGAGGGTCGCCTTAATGGGTTTACTTTAGTCCCTCTTTAGCTGCACGCTCGCTCTTAACTCTGTTAATCTGTGACTTTCTCTGCGGTCGTTCTCACAGTTATTCAGATACATTTGCTCTAGTCTTTATGTCTAAGAAAGTTCCCATGTGCATTTGTGGTGATAGAATAGTTTATGAAAGTTGGTTCTGCACACTTGTGCTCTCTGTCTCATTGTCTATAGTTAATCTTGTTGAGTATTTAAGCCCTCACTGTATCTCCTTTTAATGACCTCTGGCAGCAGATCTGTTGTTGTGCAAGCTGTTGCAACTCATATCTACACAGCACAGTGTTCATCAGCATCAAAATACTCTTCAATGGGAAAGCATGCAGCTTGTGGAACAACTGTAGACGTAATGATTGCAAACTGAGGCCACAGCGAGTCTTTCAAATACAGCTATCACATTTCACACCAGACTCCGGCATGAATAATTTAGCGAGACCTGGGTGTTTTCCGGGAGCTCACAGTGGATCAAACTGGCCATAGATGTCCGTTTTATTCGCCATTTAGGTCGGTGTTTCCTCTGCCATGCACAAATCAAAGGGAAACGTAGAGAGCGCTAAAGCGGACATGCGGAAAGAGAAGTCGAGCTGCCAGGGGAGTGAGTTCAGGCTCCCACACTATTGGACAGAATAAATAGATTAAACCTCACACTCCCCTCCGATCACTCTTTGGGATGCCTGCCAACTTCGAGACAGAGCAGCAGTGGAAATAATCATAACCAGAAGGCAGAGGGGTACAAGGGCTGATTATAAGAATAAAAGTCTGGTCTCAGCTCCAAGTTACCGAACTTTTCAGTGTTGCCCTCTTTGGGGTTTCTTCACCAGGGTTCACTTACATTAAGGGCAACTAATTCAGTGAGAAATTATCAAAAAGTCCACTGTACTTGGGCGCGGGCATGAGTCATAGCTAGCCTCAAACTGTGATGTCTAACACATGAGTCACTGTGGTCTGGATTTTCAGATTTCTTATTTAGTTTGTGGACTTCACCTTGTATGAACTCTTTCGGGGATGGCAGTGTTGTATAACCGCTCCCCCTCCACCCTGCAGGGCATGGCATTCACCCTGGAGGAGCGCTTACAACTGGGCATCCACGGCCTGCTCCCGCCCTGCTTCCTCTCCCAGGATGTACAAGTGCTGCGTGTCATGAAGAGCTATGAAACACGTGTCAACCCTCTGGACAAGTAAGAGAACACACTCAGATGCTCAAGCTAAAAAAAACCAAACGCTTAAGTTCTTTATCGGGGCTGCCCCGCATATTTGATCAAATCTTCTCATCACATCTGTTGCTGGTGCACCATCGGCTGTTGTTTTGTCTTTAATCTTATGATTAAAAGTTTATTTACTGTCACATCAGAGGCTTTGGAAGGTCCATCCAGTAACTGAGACACACACAATGAACTAGCAGTGTACTAGTTCTTCTATTTGAACTTAGTCTTAAAATCATTTATGAAAGATTGATTAGATTAGATTAAATTTTATTATTGCCCAAGACACGTACAGGGCAGAGGGCGGAGTCGGCTTCTAACAAGAAATGCAATAACAGAAGCAATAACACAATAATAAACTTCATCAAAAAAGTACACACTATTAATTATCTAAAATAAATTAGCAATAGTAACATACACCCTAAAATATTGCACACAGAGTAAAATAGAATAACTTCTTGCATTAAATATCGCACAAGGCCATGTGGGAACAGACTCTGGCTGACAGAGATAAAGGTATTCCCATAGATTAAGAGATGGTGATGTAGTAAATACAGAAACACGCTGTAAAATGTGTTAGTCCTTTGTACTTTCCTTCCAGCCTTAATGTCCTTTGTATCAGTAGCTTGAAAAAACCTTTTAGGGAAGTTGCTGATCATCAAAAATCTTGCTTAAGCAAGATCGATGGTCTAGTCCACACGTACACGGGTATTTTGGGAGACAGAGTTTTAAAAAAAAATCTAAATCTCTGTCCGCACAAGCATTTTAGTCTGGTTTCAGAAATAATCTCACTCCACACAAACACTGCAAACCAATGACCCATGGCCTTTCAGGTATACATGCATGCGCATGGCTCTCCAAACAGGAAGCAGATTGTGTTCTTTGGTCGGGTTGCGTGGCAACAGCAAATAATATGAATGAGGCAGGGAAACATGACCGCTCTTCATAGAAACTTAATAGATAACAGGCTGTTTTGTTTTTTTCCCATTTGTATTATCAACATATGTTTGTGTCATTGTGAATATTCACGTTACATTAATGTAACATCCACTCCGGCCAACTCAAATACTCCAATATCATAACACATACTTAAAGTTCACATTTGACATTGCTGCTACAAACACTGATAAACGTGTGCTGTATGTAAAAATCCCAAATACTGAAAAGGGCATTTCTGAGTCTCTTCACTCTGCAGGGAGTCGTCCAAAAGCTCCATTTTAAGTGACTTGTTATGCTGTTTATGTGTGCACAGAAGAACAAAACCCGGAGGAAAAGCATTATCTAAAAAATAATTCTTGTGTACATATGGACAGGGTCTCAGAATCCATTCCAAAAATATCTTATGCATCTGAGATCTTAAATCTCAGATCAGTTTAAATTGATTGCGACCCACCCCCAATAAAAATTGATCTTAAGTCTGTTGTTTGACTGAAGCCCCTGGTTCAGTTACCATAGGGGAACCTTGTTGCTCTCATTTCCTTATATTTCCTGTAAGTGTTTACACTGTAAACTGTTTAACGAAAGCAAAATGGACAAAGCAATCTTTAAAAGGCATGGCACAGTGTCTGACAATACTCACTAACCATTCTAGCAGCTCTGTGATGCCGTACTTTGGCATAGTGGAGCTTTGAGCTAAATGCTAAATTCAGCATGCTAATATATTCACCATGACAATGTTAGCAAATTGACAATTAGCAGGTATAATGCTCACCAACTTAGCTTAGCATGTCAGCATCATTTACAGGTCCAGGCTGAACAATTTGTAGATAAAATGCAAATTTGACCTGATGATGGCGTTAATGAAAGGCCAGTGGGTTCAATTTATTACAGTTAATCACATGCAAGCCATGATTGTCTATACAAAAATAGCAAGATATTTCAGTCTGGACCAAAGTGGTTGAACAATCTTGAAGCATCCTAAAACACCCTAAAAATTCTCATTGTTGAGTTTAAATGGCTGTTCTGTCTCTGTCTCAGGTACATCCTGCTGATGACGCTGCAGGACAGGAACGAGAAGTTGTTCTACCGTGTGTTGACCTCCGACATCGAGGAGTTCATGCCCATTGTGTACACTCCCACTGTGGGCCTGGCCTGTCAGCAGTACGGACTGGCCTTCAGGAGACCACGGTGAGATTCCTCACATCTACACTGCTGCTGCACTGTTCAGTTTACTGTTAGGACTGTTTGCTTTGGTATTATTTCAATATACATTTGGGTGAACTCTAGTTACCTTATGAAGCATCGTTCTTAATGGTTTGAGTCAGGAAAACCAAATGAAGACAGTTTTCATTCATTGTACTGCAGCCAGTTAAACCTGATAAAAACTGAGGGCAGGATCTGAGGGATTCAGGGACGCTACTGAAAAAACATTTTCACTTGTCTGAGCACATTGCCTGTCAGTACAAAATGGAAAAGTATATCACATCATCTTCCTAATTCATGCTTTAACAAAAGTTTCAATCCTTCAATTTGTGTTTGAATTTCATTTTATTTATTTTGACTTAATATAATCAGTGTGAAGGGCTTTCTGTCTCTGGCAAGCTTTAGGTCAGATTTATATGACTGCAGTGAATTAAAACCAGTGGCATTCAGGAAGCTGATCTCACAACCTGCATCATCCAATCTTAAAAACGTAAAACCTTCTCGCTGAGCTGCACAGCACCACCGCCGCTGCTGCCTTTATAACAGACACCAACCTGTTTACAGAGGACTCTTCATCACCATCCATGACAGAGGCCACATCGCCACCATGCTCAACTCCTGGCCCGAAGAAGACATAAAGGTGCCTCTCTCTGCCCAAACACACACACACACACACACACACACACACACACACACACACACACAGCTATTTATACTCAACGTTATTGATGTAGCACCATTCATACCAACATGTGGCCCAGATGAAAACAGACACCAAACTTAAGACAAAGATGGACAAGATTCGCAACATTTACAAGTATGAATGGTGTATTGTGTACTGCCATCTAGTGGTGAGGTTGTGGATTGCAACCATTTAAATGTTGGGCAGGTTACTCAGGAAGTGTAATGATGCTCTTCCCACACTAAGTCTTATCTCTCCATTAAAAAGTTACAATATTACTTGACTCATTACATCGCATCAAAAGTAATGACCTTACTCGTTTTATTCCGAGATTACTTTAAGACAGGTTACATCTCCTCCACAATATAACCTACTTTTTTGAGAAGATTTAACTGTGCTGCCATATCAGGTACTTCAGTAATTGAAATCCTGTATTATTTGTGGTTGAAAGCGTTTTGCAACAGACTGCAGTGGAATTTGCATGTTTGATTGAGACAAACACACATCTCTTCTCATCCTCCACCCTTGAACTATTTGAATAGTTGCCAATTTTTTTCAAGGCAATATTGTGAACAAAACATAAGGGATAAAAAGTATGAAAACCAATGAATGAGACAGACTAAAAAGATATACATATACATGTTTGTGTTCTCTGTGCAGGCCATTGTGGTGACGGACGGGGAGCGTATCCTCGGCCTGGGTGACCTGGGAAGCTATGGTATGGGCATCCCTGTGGGGAAGCTGGCACTCTACACAGCCTGCGGTGGCGTTCGGCCACAGCAGTGTCTCCCTGTGCTGCTGGACGTCGGCACCGACAACCAGGTGTGTATGATGTCGAAGGATTAATGAGCTAGTGCAACACTTTCAGTCCTTACCTGATATCGGAGGAGTTTAGAGAATTGCTGACTCAGTAATTATTTACCAGTTCACGTGGATGATCAGTTTAAAAATTCAGAACTACAAATGATCTACTTTTGATTGACTGATGATTTTTTTGGTGCAGACACTGCTCAATGACCCTCTGTACATTGGACTGAAGCACAAGAGAATCAGAGGGAAGGAGTACGACGAGCTGATCGACGAGTTCATGCAGGCGGTGACGGACAAGTGAGTGGAAACACTCAATTGCTCAAATAACATTCAAGTGATCCTCAATATCTGACTGGTCAACTCTGTCGTCCTGCAGGTACGGGATGAACTGTCTGATACAGTTTGAGGATTTCGCCAACAGCAACGCCTTTCGCATCCTCAACAAATATAGGAATCGATACTGCACCTTTAATGACGACATCCAAGGTACTGAAACGCTCACAAGGACTCCAACAGGCAGCACGTTTCATACCTGTGGCTTTTTACTCAACACATGTATTGTGATAAAAGAGGGAAAGAATAAGACACTTTTTGATGAGCAAACATTCCACATGACCGTCGCAGGCTTCCCCCCTCAGTATTACCAGCACATTCTCAGAAGAAGAAACGTAGCAAACATAAGATGATTAAAACCAGGTTAAAAAAAATTTCAGCACAGCTCAACACAGAATATTTTATTATCTGTACATGCCATTTCCCATTAGCTCATAGATTTGCTTGTTGTTTTGTTTCTAAATATCTGCTGACCAACTCAGCAAACAAAAAATTGGCACGTGTCCGTTTTATCCTCTCAAGTCAGTTGTATCGTTTGTGAACATGTTGGTCATTCTGTGTCTGATTTTGATAGATATTTCAGTGTCACTTTCAGACGCTGATCTGCAGGTTCTGAAAATGTGATGCCTTTAAAGTCATTAAATAGTCTAATTTAGACCAGTGAAGAACATTAAATAATGGTCTTAATTGCCACAAATATTTGATCTAATTTTTAACATTTGATCTTATTTTACCTTTGAACTGAACCTAATACTGTCTTTTTACTTTATACTTGGACTTACCTGTTGGTAAAATGTAGATTAAGATTAATTTATACTCAAATAACTTGAATAAAAGAAGATCATTTCTACACAAATCAGTCTTAAATTTTGTTAAAAATGATCTTGAAAAGGTCTTTTAATTGAAGTGTTTGATACTGGTGCTACTATTAAAGATAAAAGTGCTAATTTCACTGATTTGTCACAAGTGTTTTTCTCATGTCTATCTTTCAGGCACAGCCTCAGTAGCTGTTGCCGGCATCTTAGCTGCTCTGAAGATCACCAAGAACAAAATCTCAGATCACACCTTTGTTTTCCAGGGTGCCGGTGAGGTGAGAGGATTAACTCAATTAATTTTCAGAAATGAAAATAACTGTCCTAAATCCTAAAGATATGAGACTTTTCCCAAAAGTGTGATGACACATTTAAAACTAGTCGAGGAAGGAGAGGAGACAGAGAGTGATCGTTGATGATTTGTATTGTTTTTTTATTTGGCAGGCTGCTCTGGGTATTGCTCACCTGCTTATCATGGCCATGGCCAAAGAAGGACTTAGTAGAGAAGAAGCTGCCAAGAGAATCTGGATGGTGGACTCCAGAGGTCTCATTGTAAAGGTAATGACCCTTCAGTCATTACAGGTATGCTCATTTATGTAACACAGCACCATTTTAAACAAAAAGGACATTTTTGCACAAATATAGGGAAGAAGCCATCTTAACCACGAGAAGGAGGAGTTTGCTCATGATTACCCACATGTGAAGACCCTGGAGGAGGTGGTGCACACACTTAAACCCACCGCAATCATAGGTGAGTCTGCCAAGAAGGTTAGGAGACAAGTGTGGGGTTTCATGGAGACTCCCTCAAAGAACATAGTGGCTATTAGTGATATTTATAAAATTCCTTTATAACCTACATTGTGTGTTTTATCCACCTGTGATACAGTAATGCCTGTGGAAAAACAGAGAAACCTGTTAAAGGTGAATTTCTTTCCCTCCAGCTTCGCTCAGCAAATCAACTAATTTTCTCTGGTTCTTTAATTCGATGCTTCAGTGAGTTTCAAAAGAGATATTAGATGTGAATGTCTAAATTTGTGTCCTGCATGTATGATGAGCCGGAAGATAATTTCAGACTTTTAATCAAAGTTGTGATAACATGTTAACATCATTTTAAGTCTCAACATCTCTTTTGTATGATTTAGAGATGAAATGATAAGATGATAAACGACAGTTGAAGCAGATCCACAGTCTCTTGGTCAAAAACACTAATTTGGAGATTGTCATTTTGTTTGGCTCATGTGGTCTGAATGTAAACTCTGTTTGTAAACTCTGCTGGATTGTCCCTCTGCTCTGTTTCCTGAACATGAAGGAGTGGCTGCCGTCGCGGGGGCGTTCACTGAGAAGATTATCAAAGACATGGCGTCCTTCAATGAGAGGCCGATCATATTTGCCCTGAGTAATCCCACCAGCAAGGCTGAGTGCACAGCGGAGCAGTGCTACAAGCTCACAGAGGTAATAGAGAGCCATACTGTGCTGTTCACATGCAGGCGATAGGTGCTCTGTTCAGTATTTAGCAGGTTTAAGGCACTGTGGAGTTATTTTGTTTACATTCTCACACAACTATGCTCTCGTGTTTCTGGTTGTGAGCTTACAAAAATGTAATGATTTTTCTTCTGTGCTTTCATTTCCCCCTTAGTGTTGTTGTACATTTCAGCATAACATTTCAAGCCTCGGTATACACTTCAATTGAATGCTAAATGTAGAAACTGCACCTGCATTTTTGTAGCGTCGTGATAGAGAGATCCCATGTTTGATCACAAAAATTTGTCTGTTGCTTTATGATCAGCCACAATATCAAATTTCATATTAAAGAAATGAGGAACAGACTTAAAAGAAGCAGAATTACATCTAGACAAAGAATTTACCAGCGTTCAGTAACAGGATGTGCTGTTCAGTGATCAAATTGACCTTAATCACCCATGTCGCTGTAGCTCACGTCAAGTTGAAAGTGGAAAAAAGTTCAAAATTTGCGAGCAGATTCGAGGAATGGCATTCGGAGTTTGTCCGCATGACTGAAGGCTGCAGCTGCTTACAGTCAGTAGAGAACACAGATAAGGAGGCAGTTTGTACAACAGGGCCTTATGAGATGTTTCCTTCTATGGTTGTACAAACAGATCAGACAACATTTCTTGTCACAGTGTTGAGTAATCTTTGTGTAAATCTGTTGACACTGCTGCCTTAGTGCCCTCTGCAGTCACACAAATGATACTCCAACGCCCTCTAGTGGTTAAAAAACATTTTTCTTGATTGCTTTGACTTGCTAAAAGAAACTGGGATCCACTTGGTTTTTCATCATCGCTGTCTCAGCAGAGCACAAGACACCTCTTGCAAATGTGTTAATCCTTTCCCATTGGATTGGCACATTTTCCCCACCCTTTTGCAGAACAGTTAACACAGATATCATTCAAGCAATCCAAACTCCACTGTTTTAAGAACGGTAACCAAACACAAACCATCTGTTAGAAACTACCTACATCAGTATTAAATCACTGAAGCACCTGTTTGACACTCCTTCACACAAATCTTCAATGAGCAACCAGTTTGCAGGCCTTAAAAGGTGCAGCGTCTGTGTTGTTCTTTGCCAACATGGATGGAAGAGGTCTAAGGCAGATGAGAGTGAGAGGTTGGATGAGGCATGCAAGAAGATTTTTCCCTCGGTGCATTGCAAAGAGAGGATATTGAATGTGATGTGGATGAGGCCGTGTGGCCCCATCGTCAAGACAGAAGAGACTGAGAATCAACAGTGGCTATTTCTTATACTCTACAGTAATAGATTTTTATACTTTACTGTAATAGATTTTAACTGTTTTTTTTTTTTTTAATTATTTGTGGACTATGAGACTACCAGGTTTCTTAATTTCTTATACTTTAATAGATTTTATTTTGGTTTACATGTATTTTGTGTAATATTTACAGTATTTGAGTTTTCAGCCACAGTTTGAAAAAAAAAAAAAATCAATGGAATCAATTTGCATCAAAGCATCTCTGATTCTGGATCCAATTCTTTGCAAGAAGGCAAATTCGACAACGAATGGCACTGGAATGAAAGCCACGTACATTAATAGGCTGCAATGACAAGCAATGCTGCTGATTCACACTCAGTTCCTTAATATCCTCTTCCTCTGGTCTGTCATCAGGGTCGGGGCATCTTTGCCAGTGGTAGTCCCTTTGACAAGGTGGTGCTGGCTGATGGACGCACCTTCTTCCCCGGGCAGGGCAACAACGCCTACATCTTCCCAGGTGTTGCTTTGGGTGTTATAGCCTGTGGAGTGCGCCACATATCTGATGATATCTTCCTCACCACTGCAGAGGTATTTATTGTCTCCAGTTACCCCATATTCATAATACATATTTATGAGGATGTTATACTTTTTGTTTTGTTAAATGATACCTACGAAGCACTTTCCTTTTGCTAATCAGTGTTATTCTGTCTGTGTGTCTGTCTGTGTTTGTGTCTCAGGCGATAGCAGACATGGTGACAGAGGAGAACCTGGCTGAGGGAAGACTCTACCCTCCCCTCAGCACCATAAGAGAGGTCTCCTTCAAGATTGCAGTGAAGGTCGGTGATCTTTCCCCACAGTCTGCCTTGATGTCCTATTTTTTAACCGATACCCCGCTCTACAGCAAGGAAACAGCACTGAGGGACGGCAGATCTAAACCTCTGACCTCAGTGTTCTCCCACAACCTACACTCAGACCTAAGCAGGCCACGGTGTGGCTAACATCACTACCTATTATTGTGTCACGTACCTGTGTCTGGCAACCTGATAGCAACAGAAAGAGTGTGGGAGAGAGTTCTTCAGGACACCTGTTAGCGGGCTGTCGCTGGAGGAGGCCTGCTCTGTTGGCTTAGGATGCTGTTATGTTATATGTAATTCAGCTTCAAATCAGATATAAATTTGACCCATGTAGTAACATACTTAATCATCAAATATCATTTATGGTCTAGTAATGATCACCACTGTCAGCCTATCTGAATGAATGATGGCTTCTTACCTTCAAATCAGGACTTCGGTTAGAAATCTACACAAATACAATCCCAGTTTTATTAAAGCTTTCAAAGCTACCAAAATTTAGATTGTGAAAAGGAATATACAAAAAAATTGATGGAACAAATTACAGAGAAGAAAATCAACCTGTCTGAGGATGAAAGGGAGGGAAGGAGGCGTGAGGACAAGGAGGCCAGCAAAACAGCCTCTAGATGTCTCTAGCCTCCGCGTTATACCGTCAGCCTGGAAGCTTCTTTCACTTTAAATCCTACAATTAGTTCCCCAGTAAGAACATCAACAGCCTGTCTGATATCAGTCTAACAAAAAGTGTCTCGCAAAGCTCACTTCGTCTTAATCCCAGGTTTCAGTTCTCACTATCAAACAACAGAGGTCCGCCAGATGCCCAAACCCACAGCTCACTGCAAAGGTGAAGGCTTTATTGTTATTCTGCTTCTAGCACGAGGTGAGACGCTGCAAAAGAGTCAGAGGGGAATAAAGGAGTAAGACTGTTGGTGCATTATGGTGCAGGTAACATCTGTGAGTGGAAAGTGTGTCCAATCACAGTTTATGTTTTTCCCATGATGCGCTTTTATTTCAAAATTTTCAAGTATCTGCTTGAAAAAAGATGTATGTTTCAGATTAAGTTTAAGATGAGCATTTTCCTCAGGGACCGCCGCTCACTTTTCAACCAGTGGGAAGAGCACAGAGAAAAAAAATTAATCCAGAAATCTCAAGTGAAATGGTCAAAAACATTAAAATCCTGTGGTCATGTAGGTTCACACCACATAAAGTACGAAGTTTTGAGGGCATTTAAATATCACACTGTGAACCCTGTATTGACCGTGTGTCTGTTTGCCTCTCCAGATTGTCAACTATGCATACAAACACAACATTGCATCTCTGTACCCTGAGCCTAAAGACAAGGAGGCGTTTGTGCTGTCTCACATCTACAGTCCTGATTACGACTCCTTCACTCTGGACACGTACAGTTGGCCACAGGAGGCCATGAACGTCCAGGACGTCTGATCCTGACCGTCGTTCTCTGCACTTGACATGCTGCCATGGCGTCACGTTGCCAACTTTTCTCGCCTTTTAGCTTTTTTTGTTTGTTTTCCTCTTTTATTTGTATATTTTAGTCAGTCTCTTCTCCCCTCCCACATGGACTGTGGTCATTATGATTTAGATGCCATACATTTTCTATGACCTGTTGAGTGTTGAGACTTTTTTTTCCTCTTTCTGCGCTGTACTACTTATCAGTTTTATCAGTGTACGTGGTATCAATTCTCTGTACCTGATGGAAGCTCTGACTGAGCAGAATATTTTATAGATGCGCGACAGCATCATGTCAGATATCAGAAGCACGGCTGCTATAACTTAAAACATGAACTACACTCCTCAGACGAGATTTTCCAGCTAAGATGCTGTACAAGATCTAATCTTGATGCATTAAAAACAGAGCAGCTGCTCACAGTAACGCACAATGCTTTCTCTTGTCTTGACACATGTGAACAGAGGTTTCATTTTAAAGCTTAACAAAAGAGGGGGAAAAATGAACAGAAACCCTCAGTGCCTCTTTCTGCGTGGCCAGGACATCACTGGACATCCGCATCATGAGTGAAACTTCTGTTGTTGTCAGATGGGTAGAAAAGCATCATATTTCACACTCCTGTCAGTCTGCACACGTTTAAATCTGCACACAGGACTGAAAAGACCCCAGAGTCAGCCTTCTCTGCTTCCGCTTCATCTGTGAGATTAAATTATCCGGAGGCATCTTGTTCAGAGGAGGGATTGTTGGGTAGATAGCGTCAGCCCCATAAGGCTGATTTTGTATACAATGGGTGTGTTGTTTGTGCTTTAGTTTTGTACAGAGCTCTGCCTGTTGTTGTATTTTTGCCAAAGTTACTGATGAACTGTATCTTAACTTTTACTCCTAGAGAACATGATGCACTGCAAGCTTTAGTACTGAGAGATATGCTTTTCAAAGGGAACATGCAACTTTTTGAATAAAATTGTAAAAAAAAAAAAATGAATAAGTAAAAGAGTGATTTATACATTTTGTAAAGATCATTTTGCAACAGTACATTTAATCTTTTTCAAAGCAACAGAGCAGTGTTGTATGAAGTACCTAAAGTCTTTTTTTTTATATGTGTATATATATTTTTTTGATCTTTGTAGAAAGGATAGCTGAAGACATGACACGACACAGGTTGAGAGAGAGGGGGAACGACACGCAGCAAAGGGCCCCAGGCTGGGACTCGAACCCAGGGCCGCTGCAGCTTAAGTGAAGCTATCATGTCAAAATATTACTTTGGTAAAGTCATCTATATGAATAGTAATTAAGTAAAAGTCTATAAGTGCCTGATATCAAATATACTTAAGTATCAAAAGTACAAGTAAAGTTATGAATATATTTACATATATGTATAAACTGTATTTTCGACCGACCTGAGCTCTTTCTGATCATTGGAATCAGTGTTATGTTTAATCAGATTGCTTATAGAAAAAAATGATTTAGCAATGTGCAACCTGACCCTGAGATATTTCATAATCATGTGGGTGTTTACATACTGTGGGACATATATATATATATATATATATATATATATATATATATATATATATATATATATATATATATATATATATATATATGTGTGTGTGTGTCTTCTGTAATGGTGCTGTAAGCATTATTTTCTTATCAAAATAAATGTTAAATAGCTCTATACTCGAATATTAATCATTGTTTTAGAGTGTTTGGTCACTAGCTCATGTCTCTCCTCATGCTGCTCATGCAGTAAATGGGTATATTCTTGTATCCCCGCCAACTTCTTCCAGTCAGGAAAGAGATCTGGTTAAAGAGGCGGTCCTGTCTGCTCAGGTAACATGCAGAGAGTACAACACCAGAGACTGTGAAACAGAGAAAGTCACCAATTCCAATGCTCCCGGTGACGGTTTATACTTCATAAACAGGAGGTTAGTCTGGACTGCTAACTGCCTTGCCACTCAGCCAGATAGCTAAAGGTAGCTACAGGTGACAGTTCCTCTGTGGATATGCTGCCGCCCATTTGTTTGGAGTAGGAACTCAACATGGCTCCATGGCCTGTTCTTTCACATTGCACCTTTAATACCTAATCTGTGGTTTTCAAACAAACAGCAGTTTAAACATTCTCCCCCCCCCCCCCTTCTGTGGTGGAGTTCAATGGTGGTCAACCCCAATCAGACCGTGAGTCATTAGTGGGGGTGGGGGGTGTTATTGCAGCAGTGATAGTGGAGGACCTGCCCAGTTTATACATGTTGCATGTTTTTTTAATTTATTTTGGGGGGTTTTCTTTTGCTTTGAGTTTGCAGTTGATATGCAAAGATATTGTTTGGTTTCTTTTGATTATTTGAGTGCAGTGACCTCTGCCAGAGCTAGCTGTCATAATCTGCCTTTCTATTCCTAAATGAACCACTGCAAGATCAAAGAAAAGAACTACATAAATGTTTTTTAGAAATATAACTTGATAAATGAAATTGTTTTATTGTGAGTGATGAAGATTGTTAAATTATCTTACTTTGTGCCTGTATTCATTTGTGTACAGGCCTGTATATGGGTTGTTTTTGGGAAACCCTGTCAGAGAATTTAAAGTTAAATGAATATACTCTTTAGGTGCAAGTTGTAGGTGTTACATAGATCTAGATCTGCCACTCGCAGTTCAACTGGTATCGCCACATCTGTTATCTGCTGCATCTGCAACATAAAACTGTAGAATATCTTCCACTGAAACAATCGCGTTAACCACAGTGCTTAAGACATGTTGTTTGTGCAAACAGAATATTTCCATACGACAAGAGTCTGGGCAGCAGCTCCTGTGCAATATGACTTTGATGGATGTGTAAAGCGGTCATCCCTCAAATTGACAGGAGTTTCAGTCCTTATATTTTCTATATTTACCCACTACCATTTGATTGTGTTTGAGTTTATTCAGTTCGGTCCAGTCTGGCTCATCTGATGATCCTTGGGATATTGCATTAGTGCACATCATGTTTCAGTCTGTCTCTTCAACGTGAGCCTGCAGACAGGAAGTGAGATGAACATCTGGGGAATCATTTGTCTCTTTTCTTCAAGTGCGTGACAGCAGCCTGTTTATGCTGTATGTATATCTTGTTATGATTTAAAATGTAAATCACTACCTGGTAAATGTTGAAAATGAAAATTAAAGTAGCTCAGTACATGAGACTGATCAGTGATTCTTGATGCAGCCATAATTACAGTTCATTTCATTCTAACTGCACTGAGATCATTTACAAAGGCATAACCAAACATGCATCACCAGCTGGTTATAACACCTGACGAGGATCACAGCCCCATATAGTGATAAAAATATCACTCATCCACCCCACAGCTGTATCTCAAACCGTCTTTTACTGCTTGAGTAGTTTACCGTTTAAATAAGAAAATGACAATGACAATGACCTCCAAATACAGTCTCTCTTTTTATTACAGCTGTAAAAGCACACATTTCATAATGGCACATACTGGTAAACATGACAACGACTCTACCCTGATAAGTTTTATGGCTAATTCTCTTCATAGTCAGCTACAGATTACTGTCAGGGACAAACAGACAAGACAGAAGAGCAAGCACATTTTCTCTTTGTATCACACAGACCTGATAACTTCAACACTCACTTCCTTTTTCAATCTCTACTCCTCCTCCCATGATGAACTACGTGTAGTTTTTGGTTATGTTAAATAAACCCTCAAATGTCCATCTAAAACATGAAAACACAGAAAGACAGTTATGTTAGAGAGCTGGTAATGATTGAAAGGTCGAGCCTCACATCAACACACAGCTTCTGACATCTGATGTGATGTGTGTGTGTACTATTTATCATGGCTGTGAGATGTTGACAGGCTGAGAGACTGATCCGTCAGATGGCCCAAGCTGGAAGTCACCTGAGTCAGTGAGGAGGGAACTGAGGAAAACTTTGTACAGCTGGTAAGTATATTAATGCACAGCTGAGATGCAGCCATTTTTTAACATTGACCTTTCTGTTACAATTGAATCACAGAGATGTGCACAATGTGTACTGTAAACACTAAAAAACATCATTTTAAAGCAGGAGGGCTGCAAGCAGAACCACAATACACATTTACATACATTTCTAAAATTATTAGAATTATCATGTCAACATGTGGTTTTGCCCAACTTAAGCCTCATCATTTCAGTTGTGAATTTGTCACAGTATGTTCTTCTAAATGGGATATATTTCACTTCACATATGTCTGTGTAACCCAGAATACACTTGTTTGAAAAATGTTTCCTTAAATGCAGGATTTTCTCTCTGGATCATCACTTATGACCTACTGCAGGTGTGTGGTGATATTTCATTATCAGGGCCCGAGCAGGTCTTGACCTGAGAGGTCCCTGATGTTTTTCGAATGACAACTTTTTCATCCCAAATGATCGCATTTTTCACTGCCTGAAAATGCCCTGAAACTCATCAAACTTGTTCTGTGTTGTCCCCAATAAGATAAAAATGTACCAATGTACCATGTAGATCTCTGTCTCTCCCTGCTGATCTTGGTCAGTCAGACCTGCAGCTCTGTGTATGTTTTACCAAGGGTAGGGCTCACCTACACCTGGAGCTGAGCCACACACGCGCACGCGCGCACACACACACACACACACACACACACACACACACACACACACACACACACACACACACACACACACACACACACACACACACACACACACACAGTGCATGGGATGTTTTGGTCAGAATAATTTTTTTCCATACCAGCCAGAAGGAAGTGTGCATCTACTCCTGGACAAGAAGCTAGCAAGCCTATTGAGGGGGATGCCATTAATGGTAACATCCTGTGCTTTTACAAGCAAGAGCCTCTCGTCCATGAGTAGATTCACTTTTCCCTCTGTGCTGTGATACACTGTAGTGCAATATAAAGAGAGTAGCTCCCACATGCAACTGCTCACAACAAGGTTTTTGAATGATCTTGAGTAATGGTCATGATTTCTGGAGAGAAACATTGCTGTTAATGTTTATAAATGTATGTACAATTGATTGACGGATTCACACAGTACAACAATAGTATCTTCACTGGTCTTCTACTGGTGGCTCTTTTTTGTCTCTGGACAAATATAAGACAGAAGCATGTCTATCATGTTCTTGATGATGGCTGGAGGTGGGTGGACATTGTGAGGAGAGTGGTGTGCCAAAGTCATTTGCCAGGCGTCCACCAGCAGAACATTCAGCCCCTTGAACATGGCTCTGAGCACCTCATCGAGCTGCAGTGAGTACCAGTCGCTGTAATTGAGGCTCACCTCTGGGTCCAGGGCTCTGAGGTTGGCTGAGCGAATCACAATGATTGTCCCTGGCGCTCGGTCCAGGAGTCGCAACACTGCCCGCCTAATGTGACGGAGTCTCCGTATGTACACCTCCACAGGAAAGGGGCAGAAATGGGCCCAAATGGTGAAAACCACAACAGTGTTGGGACCCCCAGAGAGGCGGTCCAGCTCATTTGAAATGTACTGCAACTCACTGGCTATGACAGTAGAAAACTGGATGGGTGGGCCATGGCAGCGGTACTTCAAGAGAATATTATGGATGCTGTTCACTGCCATGAAAGGTCCAACGTGTTTAGGACTGTGCAGGTTTAACTCTTTTAATTCTGGGGGAGATGGAATATATGAAAGTTAGAGGAAGAAAGATACACACATAAATTTAAAAAAATTTAAAAAGATGAGACAAAAACAACACTCACCTGGTACAAAAGCAAGCAGGTGCTCAAACCACTGCCTGACAGTGGAGTCTCCATACATGTTGATCACCTTGTTTTCCAAACACTGAATAATGGCTGATGATTTACTGAACTGGCGCATTGTAACACCATTTAATGACCTCCATGAGTCCTTGTAGTAATATCCAGATGGTGCGTGCTGAATAGCTTCTGGTTTAACACTGCTTTCTACCTCTGCTCTATCTGATATAAGGAAAAGAAATGTTGTAGAAAAAAATAATTGAATGGAATAAATCAAAGCATGCACACACTGTGACATGATGCACAAAAGTTACTCTGCAGGTTACTGTACCTTTCCTGGGAGGCAGCACATTGATTCTGTCAGGTCCTGAAGCGTGTATGTGAACTTTTATGTTTACACCACTAAAGAAACAGAGTCGATCAGGTGAAATTGTAAATTTGATGTAATGTCCACAGATACCCTAAAAGGAAAGACCAAAACCAAATCCATCTCTTATGGCAGCCGGCGTTATAGCCAGTGCAGTGGTCTGTCCACTGACCATGGTCACTGTACATGGACCACTGGTTACTACCTCAAGGGGTGCTAAAGCTAGTGGTTCAGACCACTTAGTGAGTGGTCCTTGGATTGCTTTTGTAATCTTTGTGGTCCTAATCCACATTCTCCCATCTCTGACCATAAAAAACCAGTCAGAAATCATAACCTTTTTTAAATATAGCTGTCATTATAATCAAGATGTCAGATCATAATCATTTGTTACTCAGTGGTCTGTGCCATGGTCCACACTTCCTCTGTTTTATCTAGCTATAAATGTCTAAAGAATGATGGATGGATCAGCCTGTCTGTCATCTGTGTGATATTAAGTAACAGTATTGAATTCTTTAAAATGGCTGTGTATTGTATAGCAATCAAAAACGGACCATATCACTGTGTCAAAGAACATATAGTCCTGCATAAGTAAAAGTATTCATCATCAATTTAAATGTTCCCTGACAGTGTTATGACGTTTTTAGTTTAATATTAAGGCTGCAAAGACACTTTAATGTTGCATTTTACTGCTGTAGATGTTTCTGATAAGTTATCTAAACGCTGCATGTTTAATCTACATGTTGCTTACACAAAGCCACACAGCGCTGGTGTCAAGGCGAACCGATGTGTAATTCACATAAAAAGCCGGCACCATAAAGAGGCGTGACGGTATACATGATGATGATGACGTCTGTGTGTTTTTGTCAAGGTGTTTCCTCGGTGTCTACCTGTCAATCCAAACATACACTGGCTGACTGTTTATGATCATATAGATGCTGTAAAAATGTGTTGTGATTGCCGCTGGCTTATCCATTCACACAGGTTTGCCGATACTGCGCTGATGCGCCTCCAGTGAGGTAACAGAGGCTGCCTGTCCTACAAACTCTTCTTCACATTTCTGCCCGAAAAACAGCATCTGTCACAAGCAAAAAACTTTAACTAACCGAGTGTTTCTGTTGAAACATTATGATTATGTAATTTGGAGTGAAAACCATCACTTTCCATGATGTTTGGTGGGTCAGGATCAGGACCCCACCAATGTTTCCAGCTAAGTCGGTCGACATGCTGGCAGGCAACATGAGAGCACGGTGACAGTAACAGGCAGTGTAGATATGTATATTAGTAAAATATTTAGTTTCACCCGACATTTAGATTTAATATTTATGTTTAAATTTCAATTTAACAGTTAGCATTTAGATTTAGATTTAACATTTATATTAAACATTTCAAATTAGCATTTAACATTTAGATTTATTATTTAACATTTAGATTTTTTATTTAGATTTAACATTGCAATTACATTTTTACAAGACAAATAAATATCAAAAAGTTCACAAATATGGCTGTAAATGTGATCAAAAGTAAAATTAAAAATGTTTTTTAAAAATTGCTTTGTTGCTAAATGTGGCAAAAAGTTGCTTTTTATTTTAGCATGCACAACTTTACAATCGGAACATTTTATCATGTTCATAAAGAGTTGAATTGAAAATACTTAAATTAAGTAGACAGACAGACCGCCTGACTAACTAGTCCAGACCCGAAGGACCACATCACTAATTGCATTTGAATACAGAATAACACCCGACCATCCTTTTATACAACACAAGTCATCCTATCATCTACTACAACAGTACAAACCTCTGGAAGAGTGGTGCTTCTTTGCTGGTGAGGAGATTTTTCACATAGCCTCCTTTGGCGTGGTTGATCCTGGTGTCACAGCCGAGCACCTTGGGCTTGTAGCAATACCAGGGCTCACCTGTGGAAAGGTCTGTGTAGTTGCACTGGAGTTTCTGATCAGGGGGCAGGCACATGTTGCACACAGTAGTCTCAGAGTGGGAACCCGAGCGGAACAAGCTGTTGGCAAACACCCGATCAGGCCGTTCCTCCCTCAGCCGTCGCAGAACAGCAACAGCCTCACTTGAGTGCACTAGTGTAACCTCCACCTGTGCTGATCCCACCCAGAGCAGCGGGAACAGAGCAGAATAAGATCCATTCCTGTGGTCCAGCACCTTGCCTGCTACACCTGCTCCAAGATCAGGGGAGTGCAGTCTGGCCAAGAGGAAATCCCCGCCGTAGAGCTTGGGACGACCCTGGAAGTCGTGCATTTGGACGAGGGCCTCCAGCTGGTCGCCCACATGCCACTCCCTTCCCTCCTTAATATGGAGGGTGAACAGGCTGTGCACAGGGTCACTCGACTGGTCCAAGACGACTGGTGAAGAGTGAGGCGGAGGCCCTGGCCAAGCAATAGAGTCCAACAGGTAGCGCTCTTCCAGTTCATCCTCAGGGGAGGGTTTCTGGCCCAGATGGGCACAGAAGGTGTGGTTGTGATTAAAAGTGGGCAGATTCACTGGGATGAAGGATGATTGGATCCTGCTCTGGAGCTGGTTGAGGGCTGAAACAGTGTGACAGTTCCAGTTCTAGAGATAAAGGGATGAGAAATGAGAGGTTATACAGGAGATGGGCAGACTATTGTTGCATGTTTAACCCAACTATCTCAGACTTAGACCTATAACAGAGGATTGTGACAACATATCAGCTGTAGGGGAGTCACATGATCATGGCTGACTGAATCATGTTTTTGCTGAGCTCCCGCTCCCACATCCATCCATCCATCCATCATCTGTACATATTCTATGTACGCCGCTTAATCCTCTGCAGGGTCGCGGGGGGGCTGGAGCCTATCCCAGCTGACTTAGGGCGAAGGCAGGGGACACCCTGGACAGGTCGCCAGTCCATCGCAGGGCCACACATAGAGACGAACACTCTCACACACTCTCATTCACACCTACGGACAATTTAGAATGATCAATTAACCTCAGTATGTTTTTGGACTGTGGGAGGAAGCCGGAGTACCCGGTGAAAACCCACGCGAACCGGCGATCTTCCAGCTGTGAGGCAGCAGTGCTACCCACTGGGCCACTGTGCAGCCCTGCTCCCACATGATTTTATTTAATTTATCTGTATGTTAGTGCTCCTCTCCGGACTTATCACAGCAATACAGTGCTGAAAGATCTGGTGACAGGAAGAAAAGTGAAGTTTTGATAATTAACAATGTCAAAACAAATGAAAATTCAGACACAAAAATGTGCTAATGCTGCAGCTGCTGATGCTAGCCAAGCAAGACAAGGCTTCACCAACTATGGAAACCACAGCTCTGATTCACAAGGTAACTCAAAGTTTCAGCAACATTATGGATGAGAAACTTTTGAAATTTTCCATGACACTGGAAAAAAAATTCCACAATTTTAGAGAGCCAGTCCAAACCCATCACTGCCACGGAGCAGTGAGTCTCGGATATGGAGGACATGGTGGCCAACCTGTGTAGTGTAAAATAACCATAGCAAGCAGATAGTGGTCAGTATAAAATAACCACAGTTAGTAAATAGTGACTAATGGTAACTGATAGTAAGTGTTATAATGATAAAAGTAAGAAACAAAGGGTAACAAGTGTAAAAGGGTTGCTGAAACATATTACTGACTGAAAAGTGCATCTGCTGATTAAAGCTGCTATAGTCAGATAATGTCAAGTGTAAAAATGTAACCACAAATCTAAGAACAACATCTAACCATTTATGTAACACTTTCATTAAGTTTAAAAATACAGTGCAAAGAGTGATCAGATATAATGGGATGCATCAAGAAAGAGAGTTAACTGAAGGCCTGAAGGCCAGAGTTTCTAAGAGCCAGTGATAAGGACACAGGGAGAGCACCTTCTTAAAAAAACAAAGCAAGGCGAGGAGCAACTGGTCGACATGCAGTTCTGCATGTACGCCAATTTTCGCGCAAGCGCATAAGGTAATACTGGGTTTTTCCACTAGAGGTACGGGGATTTTCCATTAGAAAATGTGATGTTTTTCCATAAAGAAATAACAGTGTCAGGAGAAATTAAGCAGAATAGTGATTGGTTGAGGCCATGTTGTCTGAATGGACACACCCACTTTTCTGCATTTAAAAGAGGATGTTCGGGGCTTTGAGCCTCGGGTCAGTTTGTTTTTTTCATGGATTTTGTCTGTGTCTGATCCCGTTCTTTTTAGCTGGCAAATAAAGTCCTACTGCACTCAGCCTTGAAGACTCCTGGTGACTTTTTGATCTTTGAAATCTTTTGGACCAACCAAGAAAAGAGAAGTCATTTACATGACACCAGGGGACCAGGCTCGCTGAAGCAGAAAAGAAAATGAAACAAATGGCTTAGGGCATGGATAATATGGTGAACCGAAGCAGACGGGACAATATTCATGTCCTTAATCTGGAAGAGGGTATGGAGGGAAAACGTCCAATACAGTTTTATGAACCCTGGCTGCCTACTGTATTTGACCTGACAGTGGGCCCCGAGACTAGAAGCCACATTAAATAGACCGGACACACCTCAGCCTGGGACCACGAGGAGCGCATCTCCAACCAGTGCTTATCAAACTCCACAATTCCAGGGACAGACCAAGGATAATGGCAGCAGTGAGGGGGGGAAAACTAACTTGGAATATGAAGGTAGATCCTTCATTCATCAGGATCTGTCTCCTGCAGTTCGAGAGAAGCATCGCAATTTCAATGGAGTGAGTCAAGCCTTAATAGACAAGGGAGTCCACTTCAACATGCACTACCCAGCTACTCTCACCATAAACCACAACGGCACGGAGCACAGGTTCGAAACGCGGAGAGATGCAGAGAACTTTCTTAATAAACCGGAATAATCCGAAGGATGGCTCTGGACTGTGATTTGTCTACTGTGGGATGACATGTCTACACACCATGAGGGACTGAGTAAGTTTTATCGTTTTGATACAGAAGTAGCCTATTCTGTTAACAGAATATCAGTGTGATATAACAAAGAAACAGCAGGCTCAGTCTATATAACGCTGTTAAAGGTTTCATAGCTGAATTGGCTCAGTTAAGTGTCTTATACACCATGTTGCAGTTCAGTCATATCTGATATATATGGTTGACGTGTTAGCAGAGGAAAGATAATGTTAAAATCATTTAGAATATCACAATATTGACATGCTTGTCAATTTTATGTTGTGGGAGCGGGGGTGAGATATGGGAGTGGTTTTGTTTTATTTTCCCGAAATGAATTCTACTTTTAGCAGCAAGTACGCCTGAACTGTTTGTTTTTTTGTTTGTTTGTTTTTTCCTGAATTCTCATGCTCTTATGCTATTTTCATATTGGTATTTTTTTGTGAGCATGGGGAAGGTTGTTGTTCCCCCATGTGTAGGAGATGTTTATATCAGCACAGTCTGTTTGCCAAACAGTTGTGAATTGCATAGTTCTTGTCAGGGGCTACACCTGTTTGAATCAGATCATTTTCCTTTATCACCAGACGAGTAATCTACGCTTTGAGTAACATAAAAATCGTTACACTGAACGTCTCCCCTAATCCCTGATTGTTTCCATCTGTGCTTCCTTCCCTCATTTGTATATATAGTCTGTGCCTTCCCCTGTCTCGTCTCCAGAGTATTTCGTACCTCCGGCCCTGACCACAGCCTTTTGATCAAAGCCAAGTATTCCTCTGTATTCTTGATTCCTTGGATCACAGCCCACCTAGTGACCTACCTCTCTCCAAGATGGCTAGAGCCACAAGGAGAGCTCTGTTCTGATCTCGGCCTGTTCAATGCATTGGGGATTATTAATCCACAAGAGAAAGATTTCACTTTTTTCTCCCATCCTCATCATTACCTCTCAAGAATTGATTATATATTTGTTTCAAGATTAGCTCTAGACAGGACCAACACTTGCTCTATTAACACATGTAGCCTTTCAGACTATTCATCAGTCACTATTGATCTTCTACCACCTTATTATGACCCCACATCCAGACACGTGCATCTAAATCCTTGTCTCCTTAGCATGTCTACATTTTGACATGTTTAGAATCACAATGGGAACTTTTTATTACTACTAACAATACGCCTGATGTCTGTGCTTCAACCTTAGGGGAAACAGGTAAAGCCTTCCTGAGTGGTGCCATAATATTGTACACAGCTGCAAAGAAAAGAGGTATGTTAGCAAAACAGAACACAAACAGTAAATTACAACACTAGAGAGTTTAAAGCTACCTCTTCAATATCGGTTTTTAAAAGATTAGAAGCGGTACGATCTGTTCTTGATCAACTGCTAACCCAAAGAGCAGAATCAGCAATATTTTTTGCTAAACATAGATTATTTGAATCTGGTAATAAACCTAGAAGGCTCCTTGCTTGTTTGGCCAAGGGCCATACAGGGCTTTATGCAATACCATCACTTAGGGACAGAACTGGCACAAAACACTTTGAAACTAAAACTTTATGTAAAATAATGAAGGATTTTTACCATGAACTATACTTTTCTGAGGGCCAAATCACTTCAGAGAACAGGAAACTTTTTCTGGATAGAACAAACCTTCCCACATTATCCGAAGAACGTAAAAATGATCTGTGCAGACCAATTACAGTGCAGGAAGTCCTGGAGATCATCAAAACCTTACAGAGTGGGAAAGCTCCAGGCCCTGATGGGTTTGGCCCCAAATTTTATAAGAAGATGGCAAAGTCGGTGGTGGGACCTGTGACCAACATGTTTACTGAATCTTTTGAAAGAGGCACGCTCCCACCAACTCAAAATCTGGCCCACAATCCTCTGATTTCAAAGAAAGATAAACCCTCTGATCAATGTGCTTCTTACAGACCGATAAGCTTACTTGGGGTTGACTGCAAGTTACTATCAAAACTCCTGGCTAGAAGATTAAAGGAGGTGCTATCTGTATTAGTTAAGCCAGACCAGACAGGGTTTGTTAAAAACAGATATTCTTATTCCAATGTTCGCAGCCTCCTGAATTTAATACAATTTGCACATAGTACAAAGAAAAAGGTCCTCTCCGCTTCATTAGATGCTAAAAAAAAGCATTTGATCACGTAGAGTGGGAGTATCTTTTTCCAACCATCCATCCATCTTCTTCTGCGCTGTCCGGGGCCGGGTCGCAGGGGCAGCTGCCTGAGCAGGGACACCCAGACTTCCCTCTCCCCTGGACACTTCCTCCAGCTCCTCCAGGAGGATCCCAAGGCATTCCCAGGCCAGCCAAGCGACATAGTCACTCCAGCGTGTCCTGGGTCTTCCTCTCGGTCTCCTCTCAGTAGGACATGCCAGGAACACCTCCCAAGGGATGCGTCCCGGGGGCATCTGAAACAGATGCCCGAGCCACCTCAGCTGGCTCCTCTCGATGTGGAGGAGCAGTGGCTCTACTCAGAGCTCCTCCTGGGTGACCGAGCTCCTCACTCTATCTCTAAGGGAGCGCCCCGCCACCCTGCGGAGGAGACTCATTTCGGCTGCTTGTTTCCGGGATCTTATTCTTTTGGTCAAAGACCCAGAGAGTTCTATTCCTATCTTATTTTCAATCATTAGTATGTTTGGTCTTGATGCCAACGCATGGTCAGCCACCTTTAAATCTGTAAAGAACATTTTTACATGTAATAGACTCAGAGAAAGCCAATATAGGATACACATACTACAATGCATCCCTCACTTTCTAAACAAAATAAATCCCCAGATTGTGTGTGAAGTGTGAAGTGTAAAAAAGAGGTAGGGACATACCTTCACTGTATTTGGCAGTGCCCCTTGATAGCCAGATATTTGAAAAATATCACTAAGGAGCTCAGCTCAATCTTCCACAAAACAGTAAAGCTGGAACCAGACTTATTTCTTCTGATTAACCTATGGGACAGCTCTTATTATCTGCAGGACAGCTGACATTAATGGGCAAACTTCTTCTTTTGTTGAGGAGATGTGTTCTATTTCAATGGATAAAAGAAATCAATTAAATATATTACACACACACAAAAAAACATAAAATATATTACTTGTTGTCCAAAGACAAAACATTTAAATCATCGGTATATCCTTTGTCCTTTCGAGTAACCGAGAAAAAACCTGGGTGTAGCCCCTTCTCTCCTCACCTCTATAGTGCTGATGTTGTGCAGCAGGAATATGAGTCCAAACACAGCCAGAAAGAGGAAGATGACAGCATATTTGGTGAGTTTTCGGCACAAAGTGCCTTTCTTATGTGTTCCATGATCAGGCTCCATTTCCCTGTATGCTGTCCACTGCGGTGATGATGGCATCATTAAGTCCTCAGTGCCTTATGCAGATGTATGAACCCAGTCCACAAGAAGGATCAATAAACAGAAAAATAGCACGATGACCTATTTATATCCAAAAAGAAAAAGACAGATCACAGCTGACACATGATCATACAGATATTTGTCTGAGTAGTTTAGTTGGTGGTCTCTTCCGTGTGTGAGTCATTATCAAACAAGGGAGGAGAAGTACAGGGTACAAAGTACAAATAGTGTTTGGCAAGCTACTCGGAAATTGGTTTAACTACATCGAAGCTATTTTTTTTTTTATATTGGAACAAGTCAAAGCTATCTCAGTGACCAATAAACCTGTCAGACAGACAGGCAACAGACAGATAAGCAGGCAAAAATGTTACATTCAATTGTTTATTAAACAGTAAGCTGTGCTTTCACTGTTTTGTATCTTGTATTATTCAACTATCAATGCACACTTAATTCTAACATACATGGACAATCATTCACCTTGCTACCATAGCACTATCTACCCGACTTGCACTAATGCAGTGTCCTACACTGTAGCATATTAACATAATAAAACAGTGTATACTCAACAAATAGTATATTATAGTTGTATTTTTCATTAAGGTTCTCTAGTCTATGCTCCAGTTTCAGCTTTATTATCTATTATATTTATTTATCTGTATGTGATGTTTGAGTAGTCTATTTAGTCATTGTATATAATTCAGCCTTTAATTGTATTTGTTTCTTTTACCTACCTCATTGTTTTTGTATTTTGATTTATGTCAAGTGGTTCTAACACTTTAATTTCCCTTTGGGATTAATATAGTACTCCATCTACCAGTATCCCATATAACTGCCAGTTTCAAAAGTGGTATTTTTTATTAGGCCCACTCTATACTAGTAGCTATATCTACATACATTTTAAGCTAATAATTTTGACTAACCACCATACTTTTGTCTTGTAGAAATTGCATTTTTGTTCAACCCTGTGCTGGTTAAAAATCACAAAATTAATAATTCAGAGTAATGTAAACTTTTCAAATGTTTCTCTGTTCCCTCATTCGCCACCTCTTACCTCTTATATGTAACTTTGCTGTATTTATTTATTATTCAAGTTTGTCTTTTTGTCTTGGGATCCATTTGTCTCCGTCCTCCTCACCCTCTGCCATCTTTCCATCAAGTAACATAACTCACTCAAGCTAACCTGTCTGTATTCCCCTGCAGCAGAGACGTTGTAGGCATCAGCCCAGGGATTGGTCTGTGATGTCACCGTCATACGGAAGTGCTTCTGTTGGCTCCACATACACGGCCATGTATAGTGGTGCTGCCACTGACTGATCCTTTTATTTCAGACCGCAGCAGCAAGCTCTGCTGTGCTGAGCTTCAGAGGTGTTCATAAAAATGTAGCTTGTGTGGACGCTACCGCGCTACTTGGTCAATAAAAGAGCTAAGCTACTGAAAAGCTATTTCATTCAGAAAACAGCGATGCTACTATCACGCTACTGAGAAATGTAGTTAAACTAGTAACGCCGCAACTTGTAGCGACGTTACTGCCCAACACTGAGTGCAAATTCTGATCCTTATCACGACTCTCTTCCTCCCTGGGGCAGTCTGGCTGGTCAGGTCAGATAGTCAAAAGATGCCATGGGCAGTGATGAGTTCAAAATCTGCTGCTCTATATCCAAAACATCAGCCCTTCAAATGCTTCTTTCTTTCTCAGGACATGTTACAACTTTGTCAAAAATGTGAGGACCCAAGTGTAGTCGATACGCGGGAATTTATTTTAACCAAAGCTGAATGACAGACAAAAATGAAGAGTCCACGCAAACCAAACTGAGACAAAAAGACAAAGTAGCAACAAAAAAGGGCTTCAACAAAGTGCAAACAAAAGCAAAGAACAGAGCAACAAAAACACACACAGGGAACACAATCCAGAAACATACTGGGGGAAACACTTGGAGACACTGGAAATGACACAGGTGGTAAACACAGGAAACACAGGTGAACACGGAATAAACTGATATGAGGGACAAGACATGAGGGAGAACACACTGACACACTAACAACGGGATGAGGTACAGATGGAGTCAGGCGGGAGAAGGACAGATGAGAGAAAGGAACGGAAAAACATTGGGGAAAAATCACAGAGACGGGAGGAACTGAAAATCAACACGCAACACACAAGCATCAAACAAAGCATCAAAAAAATCTTGAGGTGGTCCAGGATTACAAATACCTTGGAGTCCACCTGGATAACAAACTGGACTGGGCCAAGAACACAGAGGCTGTGTACAAGAAGGGCCAGAGCCGACTCTATTTCCTGAGGAGACTCAGGTCCTTCAATGTCTGCAACATCATGCTGAGGATGTTCTACCAGTCGGTGGTAGCCAGTGCCATCTTTTTTGGGGTTGTGTGCTGGGGCAGCAGGCTGAGGGCAGCAGACGCCAACAAGATCAGTAGGATCATCAGGAAGGCTGGCTCCGTCCTGGGGGTCCAACTGGACTCTTTGGTGGTGGTGGCTGAGAGGAGGATGCTGTGCAAACTGCATAGTATCCTGGACAACAACATTCACCCTCTCCACCAGGTGCTAAACTCACACAGCAGCACCTTCAGCAGCAGACTCATCCCACCCCGATGTAACACGGAGCGCCTGAGGAAGTCTTTTCTCCCTCAGGCTATCAGACTGTTTAATGCATCCACCTCTGGTCGCGGGAGGGACAGTGGAGACACTGTCACCTGAGCCAAATCAAATCAATATCATTCCCTATCACTTCCATCACTTATTGAGTGTGCACTGGACCTTGTAAATCTCCTGCACTGGACTTAGTAAATTGCTGCTATTTCATGCTGCTGCTAAATTTACTATTTTTTCACTTTATACCACTTGTCACTTATTCAATCTTATTGTGTACTTTCTTTTCAGTTTTATGCTGCTCACGGTTGGATTGCATTCTGTGTACTTAGTAACTAGTTTATTTATTACTTTACCATTATTTATTACTTTTGTATTCCTTTCTCACTTTGTTTTACTACTGTTGCAAGACAATTTCCCTCAGGATAAATAAAGTCTTCTTGAATCTTGAATCTTGAATCTTGAGCAAGGACCGAGATCATGACAACATCACTGGACATCTACATTACCAGTGATATCCTCTGTTGTTGTTGAGTGTGTAGTCTGTGGGAATCTAAAATAAAGATCGTCAAAGCTGAGTTTTATTAAGGACTGGAGGTGAGGCACATCATGTATATGTGTGTTTTTAAAGGCTGATGACGAGTGTATTCTACCTTGAGACACATAACAAGAGAAAATGAGGCCTGGTAAGGTTAAGATGTCGTGTGTGTGTGTGTGTGTGTGTGTGTGTGTGTGTGTGTGTGTGTGTGTGTGTGTGTGTGTGTGTGTGTGTGTGTGTGTGTGTGTGTGTGTGTGTGTCTGCTTGTTGGAGCATTTTGTAGTTAGCAGGCATATAAACTGTACCAAGTTGTACAAGTCTTAATATTTCTACCACATTAGCAAAGAGTCATATTTTACACTTCTGTCAACCTGCACATGTTTAAACCCACGCACAGGACTGAAGAGACTCCAGAATCAGCCTGTGTTTCTCTGCCTCTGCTCTCCTCTGTGAGATTCAATTATTCTTGATGGGAGGCATCTATGAAGGGTGAAAGTAATAACACTGAACGACTGTTTTCATCATATTATGAGGTTTAGAATCAAATTGGCTTGGAATAAATCAAATCCCTTGATAACTTATCACCACCATTTTTCATTTGAAAAAGGGAAACGTTAAAGTTGCAGCACACAAAGATATTTTTAGACAAAGGCCCATTAAATTTTTTAATCCTGCACTCTGTCAGCTCAGAATATGTTCTGCCCAGCGAGTGCAAGTGCAAGTGATGTCGTGGTGGAGGCTGTCTGTCTTTCTGCATTTTTTTGGATTATGTCTTATTTTGGTGTTTAAGAACTTGACCCTAGCCACAGCCAACAACTTTGGGATGAATTGGAAAACTTGCATCAGTGATGAACATCACTTAATGCTCTTGTAACTGAATGGAAATGAGTCCCAGCAGGCAGGTCCTTAAATCTAATGGAAAGCCTCCACCGGTATAGGAGCATATTCACACTCATCCCCCGGTTTTTGAATGAGTTATTTAATAATCACTAGTGTACTGTCTGTAGGACGCATGTTTTCCTATAGAAAAGTGGGAGGTTAAGTCACTTTCTCATGGATGGTCAAATGAGGCTGTGTTTGAAAGTGGGACATCAGGGATATAATTGGCTATTGGCATTGCAATGACAATAAAGTTGAATGAATCTCATCACATTTTCATTATTAGTCTATATTAGTCTTATATATAGCACATATCAAGCATCTGGGTTTTTTTTGGTTGTTGTTTGTTTTGTTTTTTTTTCTTTTTTTTCTTTTTTTAAATTAAAATGTAACTTGCAGTGGTCACATAGACTTCTCTTCTCTCTTCAGATGCACTTTTGAAATATTTCAGCACCAGCCCAGTGACACAGCATCAGGTGCTCCTGTCCCTCTACCTCAGCACAGCAGAGTGACACAGCATCAGGACTAAAGGCTGCACCAACAGAATCTGCCGACTGGACATCTGTTCTAACTGACAAAGTGAGATGAGAGTTAGTTCACCAAGGACCATTTCAAATAAAAAAAGATGGGAGAGTGTCAACACGAGTTTTGTAACAGAGTCCTAGTCAATGCTGAGAAGAATAAAAGAAGCTGGCTAATGTACTCAAACAGAAATGAGAGCTTGCACTGCTTCTGCTGCTAAATGTTTTCTTCAAAAGAGACAGACTTAAGAAGGAAGGACTAAAGGACTGGAAAAAATGCAAGCTACTTGCTGAAGGCCTTATTTATATTGTATTTTTATCACTTGTTTGTTTCTTCAGCTTTTATTTGGTGTGATATTTTTTACTTAAAAGGAATAAAATATTGAATACACACATGCAGTTTCTGTGTGAGTGTATGAAAATTGATTGTGAAATTGACTGCGAAGGGGGTGTCGGCTAAGATCTTGCTTAGGGCACCAAATTACTCAGGGCTGGCACTGTGTCAGCCAAAGTGCTGAATAAATGTTATGTTTGTTGAAACAAAATATTTTAATATGACACAGACTAAGTTACATTATACCATCACATCAGACATGACATGAGATTGAGAAGCACAGCCACTGAGTCTGAGCAGCAGCTCCTGTGATATGGCTTTGATCGGTGTTGGTAACGTTGTCATCCTTCAGACTTACTCATTATTTCATCCCTTTATTTGTCTTTTCATTTGTTCAAACCTAAACGAAATATAATGATTGACATCTACCCATCACCTTGATAAACGAAGATACTGTATGTTTATTTTTACTGTGTTTATCTAGTGTGAGCTTATTCGATTTAGTCCAGTCTGACTCCTGAGAAAAAACATTGTTATTTCACGTTCCTTTTATAGTGGAGCTCCCTGGCGGTGTTCCCCACTAGATCTCCCTCTTCTGGCATGAAAAACTTCTCCTACCAGTGGGCCAAAGCTTGTTTGTAAGTGGAGTAAACAACACCAACACTCACCCAGTATTCTGGGGGTCCTTGAACTTGATGGATGTGTAAAGCTGTCGTGTAGTGATTTTCTACTTTCATTTTTCTTTTCCTTTGCTCGACTACAAAGCACCACAATAACTTCCCATATTTACCCACCACCTTGATAACACTAAAATCCTTAAGAATATTAAGTTTATATTTAAGATTGGAAATAAGGATGCATTGATTGCATTTATTATCAACTAGTGTCTTTGAGCTTATGCAGTTCAGTCCAGTCTGAGAGTTGTTACAGTGCTTAGAATATTGCATTATTGTTGATCATATTTCAGCCTGTCTGCAAATGTCTCTTAAACATTAGCCTGCAGAAGGGAGGCGAGACAAACAGGATGCATGCCACTGAATGACAAATGAGTGGTGTTTTTTTAATATATATTTTTGCCAAAACACCTAGGGATGAATTTGCCTCTTTCTCTTAGGTTTTCTTTGTATTTCATGTTACAGTTGACAAGTTAAATCTTACCAAGAATTCTACCTGTTAAATACAGAAAAGATTAAATCAGTTTTAACACACCACACAGGGCTGATCAGTGACTCTTGATGCTGCCATAGTTTTTTCATTTATTGAACCACACTGAAGACGTGAAAAATGAGGCATCACCAGCTGATTATCCATATTAACTCCTGATAAGTAGCACTGCCCCATTTAATGATACAAATATTAAATAGATATCGCCTCTTTATCTCAAACCTCCATTTATATATGCAAATGACAATGGCTTTCAAATACAGCCATACTCCTTATTACAGATGTTAAAGCACACATGTGACAATAGCAAGTACTGGCAGTCCCTTTCAAACTGCCCTTTGAGTGTGAGAATCATGCACCGATTCTCCTTATCCTCCACTGTGTCAAAGTTTCAGGTGCATGAGGGGTGAAATTTCACTGCGGCTCTGATGCACCTACAGAGGTAGTATCAGAGACGCAATAGAGGCAAACCATACCTGTGTGAATGGATAAGCCGGCAGCACGGCTTTCTCAACATAAAAAAAAAAAAAAATACAGCAGTTATATGTGGAGCATTGTCTGTCCTCCTGAATTGGAATATCTTGATCATGATCACTAAATATTGACTTTGACATTGCTGTTGAATTCTTTTTTTTTCAAGTGGGTGTGAGCACCACAAGCTGAGTGCCATCTAATAAAATTACAAATGAAAGAACACAAACATCTCAACTTAAAAATCAAATCTTCACTGTTCTTCTACTGGTGGCTCTTTTGGCAAACATGAGACAGAAGCATGTCTATCATGTTCTTGATGATGGCTGGAGGTGGATGGAGATCATGAGGGAGGCGGTGTGCCAAAGTCATTTGCCAGGCGTCCACCAGCAGAACATTCAGCCCCTTGAACATGGCTCTGAGCACCTCATCGAGCTGCAGTGAGTACCAGTCGCTGTCATAAAGGCTCACCTCTGGGTCCAGGGCTCTGAGGTTGGCTGAGCGAATCACAATGATTGTCCCTGGCGCTCGGTCCAGGAGTCGCAACACTGCCCGCCTAATGTGACGGAGCCTCCGTATGTACACCTCCACAGGATAAGTGCTGAAATGGGCCCAAATGCTGAGGACAGCAACAGTGTTGGGACCCCCAGAGAGGCCGTCCAGCTCATTTGAAATGTAACGAAACTCATTGGCAATGACAGCAGAGAAGCGGATGGGTGGGCCATGGCAGCGGTACTTCAAGAGAATATTATGGGTGCTGTCCACCGCCATGAAAGGTCCAATCTTTTTAGGACTGTGCAGGTTGAACTGCTTCAATTCTGGGGAAGATGGAATAAATGGAGTTACAAGGGGAGAGATACACAGGTGTTAAAATAAAAGGTGAGACAAAAACAACACTCACCTGGTACAAAAGCAAGCAGGTGCTCAAACCACTGCCTGACAGTGGAGTCTCCATTCATGTAGATCACCTTATCCTTCAAACACTGAGTGATGGCAGATGATTCATTGAACTGGCGCATTGTAACACCATTTAATGACCTCCATGAGTCCTTGTAGTAATATCCAGAAGGTGCGTGCTGAATAGCTTCTGGTTTTACACTGCTTTCTACCTCTGCTCTATCTGATATAAAGAAAGAAATGTTGTAGACAAAATTAGTTGAATGGAATAAATCAAAGCATGCACACACTGTGACATGATGTACAAAAGTTACTCTGCAGGTTACTGTACCTTTCCTGGGGGGCAGCACATTGATTCTGTCGGGTCCTGAAGCGTGTATGTGAACTTTTATATTTACATCACTAAGATAAAAAAAAAAAACAGAGTTTTATCGGGAGATATTTTAAGATGAAACATGCCTAATGCCCCTAACAGGGTTTCCCCCAGTGTATTACAAACCTGGCTGCCCGCCAGGCTTTAATTTCTCACCGCCAGGCTAAGCATCATTTATTTATTTATGTAAAATAGGTTTGTATACAACAGTAACAAAGTTGAAAGCACAATCGTGACATCCTCTAGTCAACATGTGAACACATAGAGGGTCTGAGGTCAGGTGTCTTTTTTATCACCTAACACCTGACAAACCACTACTACTGTCACTACACGCAAACTACGCTAATCATGTTTGAACATAACGGGATGTCACAAAGAAAAGGCCAATAAAAGCAGAGACGCTGAACTCGCTGGTTCACCTGTTTACCAGGACTGCAGCAGCACGACTTTGGCTGAGCCACAGGTCGATGAGGCAGCTAGCATGAGTGTAGCATGGATGTTAGCTCATCGTCCGCTGCACTGGCAGAGCAGCCTTCTTGGTGTGATGGGAAACGTAGAACCAGCAGATTTAATCAAAATTACCTGGTGGACCTGAAATTCAGCGGGTGGCTGTACCTGACCAATTATAGTAAGTTTTGTTTTGTCCTACATAAAAATATTAATAAAAGTGAGCTATTTTCACAGTGGTTTGGTAGTAAAATGCAGCTATCAAATTCAGTGTTAGATAAGCTATGGCTGTAGTTGTTTTAATGAAGTCAATGTTTCAGTTACAGGTATGTTTTGCCAAGTTTGTCACAGCCACCACCAGCGGGCAACTCAGGGAGCCTCAACCAGAGCTTTTCTTGAAGCTCCTTGCACTACTTATAGGCAAGATGTGCTAAATGCTCATGTTGGGTCTCTCCACTATCAAACCAGCATCAATATGGCAGCAAGCAGAAGCAAATGTAAACAATGCCACACTGTTTTACATGTAAATATGTCACTGATTATAATGAATAATCTATTAAGAAATATCCAATAGTTAGCTTGCACTGTTTTCAATCGCTGCAGCATTTGAGCCAGTGATTAATATGGAGCATGAAGCCATAATTTGTGGTTTTAAATGGCTTTACTGGCTCCTACAGCATGAAATTGCCCACTATACAAATCAACTTCTAACACTGATTTAATGCAAGGCAGTATGGAACCACTCTAAATTCTACTACATCATGAATCTGTTATCTATAGGGCACTGCCATCAGTCAGTTGCTGGCCTGTGTCAAACCGCTGTCACAAAAAAAAAACATGCTTCGCCAACCTACCACCAGGCTTAGCAAGTTCTCTGGGGGAAACCCTGCCTAAGGATTAATCCTACCGAATTTAGAAATCCTTTAATTTCTCCTCAAGCACCAAAATTTGTTTCACATTGTGGCTTCAGTGAAATGTTTCATCGAATGGAATGCCATGAATGTTCGCTTCAGAATTAATTTTAGTGCCATCATCAAAATTTCACATTGTCCAATATTTTTGCTTATAACCAAATACCTACAAAACCCGTCACATTCCCATCAGCTGCAGCTGATCTTTTGGTTTTGTGTAATTGGCAAATCTTTGCGACCTTGTTAAGCTAAGATGATGGTCATGACCAGTACAAGTTTGCATCAGGATCAACAGTCAATAGACCTGCTATAAGCTAAGACAGTGAGACTGAACATCAAGGGAATAAACCGCTATGCGGTGTCCCACCGTGCCTCAGCTCTGTGCCCCAATGAGTTAGTGCCTCTACAGCTACAGAGCGCGGATAAAAGGTGGCATACATAGTCAAGATGAAGAGACCGGAGGCAGCAGGTTAAGTGGTCATATTGCATCTAACTATTAATCCAGTTGGGACATACAATGTACCATAGGGTAAGTGAGCTCACCTGCCACCAGGACCAACTCTTGGGTCCATTCCTCCTCACAGTGCTGTTGAACAATATGTCACCATCAGCAGCCACACCCTTGAAATGTTACACCAGGTTCAGCTGCTCCCAGAAAACAGACCAGTCCTCAAATTTCTCTGGTGAGACCTGAAGAGGAAATAACCACTGCAGGCCAAGCCACACCAATTTGCTTTTCTATTACCTGTTTTGCTGCGCTGAGTTGAGCCGGCTGCACCAGCAATGGAACTGTTCCAGAGTAGGACCCATGTCAGACCCGTCTCACTGACAGGTGGACTGCAGTGATGACTCAGGACTGCAGCCAACCAGTAATAAACACCAGTGTAGTGTATTCAACTCTTGTCTGTGCAGGAAACCTCAGAGAAAGACGTTTTTTAAAGTCTGTGTGTTCAGCTCTCAGGACTTTTGTAGCTTCAAACAGAATCGTATAAGTTTCTCTCATTGCGTTTGTACTCTCTGCTGTGATTTCTGTTGTGTCTACTGTAGAGCCAGGCCAGATGTAATGGAAAAAAAGAATTTGAATGTATGGTGCTGTCCTTCAGCATGAGAAGCAGCCATATGTGTGCCAAATTCAGAGGATGTGCGACAGTTCAATTTTGATGCAGTTCTCAAATACTTTTAAGTTGACAATTGTCTACAAAGCCTGTTAAAAAGCAAGACCCTTAGCTGTTCAGCTGCAGGCACTCCTGGCAGAAGGGGGCTTTGAACTGCTTCAGTGAGCAACGAACAATCAGCAGTCATCAACCACCTTCCCTCACGTACCATTTCAGACAGTTCTGAGCCTTGGATTGCACAGGACCAGCCAAACGGTCAAAAGCCTAGACTTGTTCCTCAGTGTTACTGCCAATCCGATCTCTATCCTACACGCTCAGAGTTCAGATTTTCCTTCAGACCACTCAGCACATCATCTGCAAAATATTCGAAAGCCCATATGGCAACCCCATTGGCTATCTATCGACACAAATTCCTTCCTTATGTTGTTTCAGAGGTTTTCAGGTTGCAGAGGGAAACCCCTCAAGCTCATATCAGACCAGGGAAACAATTTCGGAGGTGTCGAGTGGGAGCTGAGGGAGGTCTTCAATGCCCTGCAGCTGTTGGGAGAGAGAGATCTGTTCCCAGAAGAAAGCAGCAGAGGCAACCTTAGGTGCTCAGTTGGTGACTGAAAAAGTGCCCACGACTGTTCTGACAGAGATCAAGGGTTTCCTCAATTTCAAGCCTGCTGTTGTGGATCGAGACCCAGTCACCCCAACACTGTGTTGATTTTGCGGCCAGATGGCTCATTGCATCCAATGCTGTATCAAGAATCAGAGATAATCATGGAGGCACAGTCAGCTAATGGCCAACCACTTTTGGAAACATGTATCAAGCAAGTGCTACCTCCCTTGCCTACAAATGCACCAGAAATGGACCTCAGAAAGTTTCTATTTGCAAGTTGGTATCATGGTAACGGTTGAGGACCCACAGTTAACCCCGTGCACTGTGGCTGGATAGGAAGATTTGGAGCCAGCACATTGGCCAGCACAATAGACCTTTTACATTTGTACTTTTTTTATGTTATGGTCTGTGCTAATTATGTAATAATGAGCAACTGATGCTGTACATTTGTCCTTGTTAATCATGATGTTGCTGTGTGTTTTTGGCTATTGCTCATAATTGTATGGATGGTTAATAACGTAAGGTGTGTATAAAGTAGGTTGTGCAGCAAGAATAAGCAAGATAGACTGGCAGCAATGGGAACATGTAGCCATGTGTGAAAATATTGAAGGTGCCTAACATTTGTCCTGTAGTTGATAATTGAGTTATACCATGTAAGGTATGCTAATTCCACCTAAGCTTTGTTGATTGCAACTATCTTTAAACATTGATAGTGTTTACATATAGAGTGAATGTAATTTCTATGTACAGAGATATTATAAATATATACATATGTGTGTGTGTGTGTGTGTATATATATATATATATATATATATATATATATATATATATATATATATATATATATATATATATATAGAGAGAGAGAGAGAGAGAGAGAGAGAGAGAGAGAGAGAGAGAGAGAGAGAGAGAGAGAGATAAAATTTCCTGGACTGTGCAGTCAGAGATCTCTGGTTAAGTTGTTATTGGACACCCTGCAGCAGGCCAATTCCCATTTAACCAGTTTCAGTTTTTAATGACAGTACAAACCTCTGGAAGAGTGGTGCCTCTTTGCTGGTGAGGAGATTTTTCACATAGCCTCCTGTGGCGTGGTTGATCCTGGTGTCACAGCCGAGCACCTTGGGCTTGTAGCAGTACCAGGGCTCACCTGTGGAAAGGTCTGTGTAGTTGCATTGGAGTTTCTGATCAGGGGGCAGGCACATGTTGCACACAGTAGTCTCAGAGTGGGAACCCGAGCGGAACAAGCTCTTGTAAAACACTCTCTGGGGTTGTTCCTCCCTCAGCCGTCGCAGAACAGCAACAGCCTCACTTGAGTGCACTAGTGTAACCTCCACCTGTGCTGATCCCTCCCAGAGCAGCGGGAACAGAGCAGAATAAGATCCATTCCTGTGGTCCAGCACCTTGCCTGCTACACCTGCTCCAAGCTCAGGGGAGTGCAGTCTGGCCAAGAGGAAATCCCCACCGTAGATCTTGGGACGACCCTGGAAGTCGTGCATTTGGACGAGGGCCTCCAGCTGGTCGCCCACATGCCACTCCCTTCCCTCCTTAATGGGGAGGGTGAACAGGCTGTGCACAGGGTCACTCGTCTGGTTCAAGGCGACTGGTGAAGAGCGAGGCGGAGGCCCTGGCCAAGCAATAGAGTCCAACAGGTAGCGCTCTTCCAGTTCCAGTTCTTCAGGGGAGGGTTTCTGGCCCAGATGGGCACAGAAGGTATGGTTGTGAAAAGTAGGCAGTTTGGATTGGATCCTGCTCTGATGCTGGTCGAGGGCTGAAACAGTGTGGCAGTTCCAGTTCTAGAGATAAAGGGATGAGAATGAGAGTTGTGCAGGAGATGGGCAGACTATTGTTGTATGTTTTGTAGTGGCAAATAAGAAACTGGGTCATGATCATTCATATAAATAGATTTAGGAATATCCCTTGCAGTCCCAACTGTGCTCTAACAATGAGTTCGAGCCTGATAAAAGACCATTGTTTGATGCACCCTTTATAATAACAATGTTGAAATAAATCAGCAACAGGTGCTGCCACAGCTCACCCAAGGCCCCAGAAGGGGCCTGGGTAAGACATTTGAAAGCTCTTAAGAACACATCCAAAACTGAGAATAATAAATGGCAAGCCCTGGGTGATCATAACAAAAAAGGATGGTCCAAGAGGGCGTTTGCCACCTAGACCACAGGTTTATAAGGGGGAGAATCGGAGAGTGATCTCACTTGCCCCGGGGTACCTCATGGATGTATGTTTTCTACTGCTTTTGGCTACCTTTTTGGACTGAAGACCTACTGCTTCGCCTCTGATTTTTGAACCTCTGATTGAAAGTTTGAGCGTATTTTCAGAGTCAGTGACGGATAAGGAAGTAGTCTCCCACTACAGTTTAACCCAACTATCTCAGACTTAGACCTATTACAGAGGACTGCGTCACAACATTAACAGTATTCACAAAAAATGTATGTTGTCCGAAGCTAAAATGACAAATGATCAATATACCCTTTGTCCTTTCAAGAAAAAACCTAAATTAAAAACCCGGCGCACCTCCTTCTCTCCTCACCTCTGCAGTGTTGACGTTACGCAGCAGGAATATGAGTCCAAACACAGCCAGAAAGAGGAAGATGACAGCATATTTGGAAAGTTTTTGGCACAAAGTGCCTTTCTTCTGTGTCCCATGATCAGGCTCCATTTTCCTGTATGCTTTCCACTGCGGTGATGATGGCATCATTAAGTCCTCAGTGCCTTATACAGATGTATAAACCCAGTCCACAAGAAGGATCAATAAACAGAAAATTAGCACGATGACCTATCTATATTCATAAAGAAACATAAAAATAACAGTTGGTACATAATCATACAGATATTTGAGCAGTTTAGTTGTTTGTCTCTTCTGTGTGCAAGTCATTATTAGACAAGGAAGTAGAAGTACAGGGTACAAAGTACAGTGTTTTATTACTCAAAATACAGGGTTGTAAAACCAAATGATAGTTCCTAAACTCCTTCTTGCTGCAGAAAACACAGAAAAAACTCAATATGTAGGCAATGTATACGCATATACATAAACACATAGTGCATCTTTGAATTTGCGTCAGAGTGAATGTAAAGAGCAGCAACAACATAGAGATGACAATGTGGTCGGCTTCACACCACAAGTGTGACATCTGGGAAACACTGTCCATCCACTTTGACTATGTGTGACCAACAAGCATCAGTGACGTATTTGTAAGGGATAATGCCCGATCTCGGTGTCCATAATCAGGACTTAATGGACGACGTAGAGGCCTATGAACCGTTCGATCCGCAGCAGAGAAGAAAAGAAATTCAGACCATTCATTTATATTTTCATGCGTTTTACAATCAAAATATAAAGTTTTTCACGAGCCGTAACTGTGGCCCATTTTCCACCGTTTCCTACTCCAGCTCTGACAGTTACAATGTTGCCATGGAGATGGGTACAATGTTGCCACAGAATTGGCAGAGTGATATTTTGAGTAATGAGTCAGGCATGCTGTCATGCTGATTTGAGCACGTTCCAAATTTCTTGTTGACAAATCAGATTGCTTGGTCGGAACTACTTGTTGTATAATAATCAATAAAAAGTTGAGTCGATGTTAATGTTACTCCACCTAAAATTCATCAGGGACATTTGGAAAGTTAACATTAGGTGTGTTCAGGTGTTATTTTACAGGTGCAGTGCCACCCCTCCCTACACACAGAACACCCGCTGTGCATAGGGCCCCACGATCTGTGGGGGGCCCCATTTTGCGCAAAGGGATGCATTCTCTGCAAATGTGCAAAGGATGCACTTAGAGTAGTGATGGTAGCATCTGTAGCTGAAGAGATGTTGCTTGATGGGCCTGGTGATATGCTGGCTGCTGCTGCATTTGCACCTGTTGACATGAACATGGTGCTTGATGGACCTGGTGACGTGCTGGGAGCTGGCTCTGTGTCACCCTTAGTAACAAACTGCAGCGCTGACCTTGTCATGACAAGAAATCCATCACACAAGCAGATTATTAAGATTTGTTTTGGTCTTAATGGTAAATTACACAATGAAATTAATGTAAATACTAGCCTCGCAAAAATTAAAATGCAATTAATACAAATATGACGACAACTAATAATAATATACATCATGATTTGATTTGATGATATTTCTATATTTAAATATTTTGATATACTTAATTCTACATTTTGCACTTAGGTTCTATATTCCTACACTGCTGTATGCTGCTGCAACACTTTAAATTTCTCCATTGTGGGTCAAATAAAGGACTATCTCAATTTATCTTATCTTATCCAATCTTATGAATTCAATTCACCAAGAGATTGCGACATGAAATACACACACACGCACGCACGCACGCACGCACGCACACACTGAACTTGCACTCTGGTTAGACTGAACTGCATTGCAATGACAAAGTTGAATGAATAACATTTTCATTATTAGTATATATATATATATATATCTTCATATCCAGCATCTGTTTTTTATTAAAATGTAACTTGCAGTGGTCACATAGACTTCTCTTCTCTCTTCAGATGCACTTTTGAAATATTTCAGCACCAGCCCAGTGACACAGCATCAGGTGCTCCTGTCCCTCTACCTCAGCACAGCAGAGTGACACAGCATCAGGACTAAAGGCTGCACCAACAGAATCTGCCGACTGGACATCTCTTCTAACTGACAAAGTGAGATGAGAGTTAGTTCACCAAGGACCATTTCAAATAAAAAAAGATGGGAGAGTGTCAACACGAGTTTTGTAACAGAGTCCTAGTCAATGATGAGAAGAATAAAAGAAGCTGGCTAATGTACTCAAACAGAAATGAGAGCTTGCACTGCTTCTGCTGCTAAATGTTTTCTTCAAAAGAGACAGACTTAAGAAGGAAGGACTAAAGGACTGGAAAAAATGCAAGCTACTTGCTGAAGGCCTTATTTATATTGTATTTTTATCACTTGTTTGTTTCTTCAGCTTTTATTTGGTGTGATATTTTTTACTTAAAAGGAATAAAATATTGAATACACACATGCAGTTTCTGTGTGAGTGTATGAAAATTGATTGTGAAATTGACTGCGAAGGGGGTGTCGGCTAAGATCTTGCTTAGGGCACCAAATTACTCAGGGCTGGCACTGTGTCAGCCAAAGTGCTGAATAAATGTTATGTTTGTTGAAACAAAATATTTTAATATGACACAGACTAAGTTACATTATACCATCACATCAGACATGACATGAGATTGAGAAGCACAGCCACTGAGTCTGAGCAGCAGCTCCTGTGATATGGCTTTGATCGGTGTTGGTAACGTTGTCATCCTTCAGACTTACTCATTATTTCATCCCTTTATTTGTCTTTTCATTTGTTCAAACCTAAACGAAATATAATGATTGACATCTACCCATCACCTTGATAAACGAAGATACTGTATGTTTATTTTTACTGTGTTTATCTAGTGTGAGCTTATTCGATTTAGTCCAGTCTGACTCCTGAGAAAAAACATTGTTATTTCACGTTCCTTTTATAGTGGAGCTCCCTGGCGGTGTTCCCCACTAGATCTCCCTCTTCTGGCATGAAAAACTTCTCCTACCAGTGGGCCAAAGCTTGTTTGTAAGTGGAGTAAACAACACCAACACTCACCCAGTATTCTGGGGGTCCTTGAACTTGATGGATGTGTAAAGCTGTCGTGTAGTGATTTTCTACTTTCATTTTTCTTTTCCTTTGCTCGACTACAAAGCACCACAATAACTTCCCATATTTACCCACCACCTTGATAACACTAAAATCCTTAAGAATATTAAGTTTATATTTAAGATTGGAAATAAGGATGCATTGATTGCATTTATTATCAACTAGTGTCTTTGAGCTTATGCAGTTCAGTCCAGTCTGAGAGTTGTTACAGTGCTTAGAATATTGCATTATTGTTGATCATATTTCAGCCTGTCTGCAAATGTCTCTTAAACATTAGCCTGCAGAAGGGAGGCGAGACAAACAGGATGCATGCCACTGAATGACAAATGAGTGGTGTTTTTTTAATATATATTTTTGCCAAAACACCTAGGGATGAATTTGCCTCTTTCTCTTAGGTTTTCTTTGTATTTCATGTTACAGTTGACAAGTTAAATCTTACCAAGAATTCTACCTGTTAAATACAGAAAAGATTAAATCAGTTTTAACACACCACACAGGGCTGATCAGTGACTCTTGATGCTGCCATAGTTTTTTCATTTATTGAACCACACTGAAGACGTGAAAAATGAGGCATCACCAGCTGATTATCCAGATTAACTCCTGATAAGTAGCACTGCCCCATTTAATGATACAAATATTAAATAGATATCGCCTCTTTATCTCAAACCTCCATTTATATATGCAAATGACAATGGCTTTCAAATACAGCCATACTCCTTATTACAGATGTTAAAGCACACATGTGACAATAGCAAGTACTGGCAGTCCCTTTCAAACTGCCCTTTGAGTGTGAGAATCATGCACCGATTCTCCTTATCCTCCACTGTGTCAAAGTTTCAGGTGCATGAGGGGTGAAATTTCACTGCGGCTCTGATGCACCTACAGAGGTAGTATCAGAGACGCAATAGAGGCAAACCATACCTGTGTGAATGGATAAGCCGGCAGCACGGCTTTCTCAACATAAAAAAAAAAAAAAATACAGCAGTTATATGTGGAGCATTGTCTGTCCTCCTGAATTGGAATATCTTGATCATGATCACTAAATATTGACTTTGACATTGCTGTTGAATTCTTTTTTTTTCAAGTGGGTGTGAGCACCACAAGCTGAGTGCCATCTAATAAAATTACAAATGAAAGAACACAAACATCTCAACTTAAAAATCAAATCTTCACTGTTCTTCTACTGGTGGCTCTTTTGGCAAACATGAGACAGAAGCATGTCTATCATGTTCTTGATGATGGCTGGAGGTGGATGGAGATCATGAGGAGAGTGGTGTGCCAAAGTCATTTGCCAGGCGTCCACCAGCAGAACATTCAGCCCCTTGAACATGGCTCTGAGCACCTCATCGAGCTGCAGTGAGTACCAGTCGCTGTCATAAAGGCTCACCTCTGGGTCCAGGGCTCTGAGGTTGGCTGAGCGAATCACAATGATTGTCCCTGGCGCTCGGTCCAGGAGTCGCAACACTGCCCGCCTAATGTGACGGAGCCTCCGTATGTACACCTCCACAGGATAAGTGCTGAAATGGGCCCAAATGCTGAGGACAGCAACAGTGTTGGGACCCCCAGAGAGGCCGTCCAGCTCATTTGAAATGTAACGAAACTCATTGGCAATGACAGCAGAGAAGCGGATGGGTGGGCCATGGCAGCGGTACTTCAAGAGAATATTATGGGTGCTGTCCACCGCCATGAAAGGTCCAATCTTTTTAGGACTGTGCAGGTTGAACTGCTTCAATTCTGGGGAAGATGGAATAAATGGAGTTACAAGGGGAGAGATACACAGGTGTTAAAATAAAAGGTGAGACAAAAACAACACTCACCTGGTACAAAAGCAAGCAGGTGCTCAAACCACTGCCTGACAGTGGAGTCTCCATACATGTAGATCACCTTATCCTTCAAACACTGAGTGATGGCAGATGATTCATTGAACTGGCGCATTGTAACACCATTTAATGACCTCCATGAGTCCTTGTAGTAATATCCAGAAGGTGCGTGCTGAATAGCTTCTGGTTTTACACTGCTTTCTACCTCTGCTCTATCTGATATAAAGAAAGAAATGTTGTAGACAAAATTAGTTGAATGGAATAAATCAAAGCATGCACACGCTGTGACATGATGTACAAAAGTTACTCTGCAGGTTACTGTACCTTTCCTGGGGGGCAGCACATTGATTCTGTCGGGTCCTGAAGCGTGTATGTGAACTTTTATATTTACATCACTAAGATAAAAAAAAAAAACAGAGTTTTATCGGGAGATATTTTAAGATGAAACATGCCTAATGCCCCTAACAGGGTTTCCCCCAGTGTATTACAAACCTGGCTGCCCGCCAGGCTTTAATTTCTCACCTCCAGGCTAAGCATCATTTATTTATTTATTTATGTAAAATAGGTTTGTATACAACAGTAACAAAGTTGAAAGCACAATCGTGACATCCTCTAGTCAACATGTGAACACATAGAGGGTCTGAGGTCAGGTGTCTTTTTTATCACCTAACACCCGACAAACCACTGCTACTGTCACTACACGCAAACTACGCTAATCATGTTTGAACATAACGGGATGTCACAAAGAAAAGGCCAATAAAAGCAGAGACGCTGAACTCGCTGGTTCACCTGTTTACCAGGACTGCAGCAGCACGACTTTGGCTGAGCCACAGGTCGATGAGGCAGCTAGCATGAGTGTAGCATGGATGTTAGCTCATCGTCCGCTGCACTGGCAGAGCAGCCTTCTTGGTGTGATGGGAAACATAGAACCAGCAGATTTAATCAAAATTAACTGGTGGACCTGAAATTCAGCGGGTGGCTGTACCTGACCAATTATAGTAAGTTTTGTTTTGTCCTACATAAAAAATATTAATAAAAGTGAGCTATTTTCACAGTGGTTTGGTAGTAAAATGCAGCTATCAAATTCAGTGTTAGATAAGCTATGGCTGTAGTTGTTTTAATAAAGTCAATGTTTCAGTTACAGGTATGTTTTGCCAAGTTTGTCACAGCCACCACCAGCGGGCAACTCAGGGAGCCTCAACCAGAGCTTTTCTTGAAGCTCCTTGCACTACTTATAGGCAAGATGTGCTAAATGCTCATGTTGGGTCTCTCCACTATCAAACCAGCATCAATATGGCAGCAAGCAGAAGCAAATGTAAACAATGCCACACTGTTTTACATGTAAATATGTCACTGATTATAATGAATAATCTATTAAGAAATATCCAATAGTTAGCTTGCACTGTTTTCAATCGCTGCAGCATTTGAGCCAGTGATTAATATGGAGCATGAAGCCATAATTTGTGGTTTTAAATGGCTTTACTGGCTCCTACAGCATGAAATTGCCCACTATACAAATCAACTTCTAACACTGATTTAATGCAAGGCAGTATGGAACCACTCTAAATTCTACTACATCATGAATCTGTTATCTATAGGGCACTGCCA